>NC_140285.1:7241272-7396272 GCF_964030765.1 Micromesistius poutassou | reverse complement strand
AAACATCCCATTACGATGTAAGGCTTGAATGCAAATTAGAAATAAAAAGTTGTATCAATACTATTAACATTGGTAATTGGACAGTGGTTTAGACTGATCAGTTAATCAACCATCAACCATTATTTCTCTTCTATTTTATAGTTATAAAATTAAAAGTCTGTCATCAACAGCAGACATTAACTTTCCTGATTGTTATTAATATCAAATGTTGTTCTTTATCCCATTTTCTTCTAGTATATTATTTTGTTAAGATTTCAATACAAATTTCAACTTGAATTAAAAAATACATGCCACCTTACACTTCAAAGATCAAAATCTTTGGTCTAAAATAGATTGGCTTAGAGTACAACAGTGATGATAGTTAAATCCTATTAGCTTAGTGGAGCCTACATTCACCTGCAGTGTTTGGTTTTGCCAATGTGTATAACAAGAAAGCATAGCCTACCAAAAACTATAGTGGGCCTATGTTAACAGCAAACCAACAATGATAGCCGTTTGATCTGGCCTAAAAATATATATTATTATGTAAATATCTGAGAGACAAAGCACTACACTCAGATGTGATTTTTACTGGGTCAAATGTGGAGGAAAGGAAAAGCAAAATAAGAAATAGCTCTTGAAAAGGTGTTAAACCACTGGTACTAACCAGAAACATCATACGTTTTGCAGATTTATTTAGTGAGAATTGATAAAGCCGACCATCATTCAAATTAATTTATTTTTAAACATTATAATACCCGCCCCTCAACACTATGCACCTACTAAGCCTCTTATGTCAATGCCACCAGCCACATACCTTGATGTAATTTAGCCTTTCCAAGTTTATTGACCAAAGTCTCATGATTTACCTGTGTTAAGCAATATAGGACAGGAGTGACACATTGCGGTCTAAAGCTGTTACAGTTGAGACCTCTGAAGGGGGGCTGATGCGCTAGCCTGCAGCGGGCCAGGGCAGCATTGTCTCAATCATGTGTCTGAAGAGTGTGAGGAGAGCTGGGGGATGCAGCATCCAAGGGTCAAAATCTGTTAAACTTAAGAAATAACACCAATGAACAGTAGACATATACTTGTTTTTAACTCTTATTCTATTTGTAACATGGTGTTTGCTGCTGCTGGAAGTGCAATTTCCTGGGGGAACCTTCCAGAGGGATTAATAAAGTTCCTATGTATCTATCTATCAACTCATTTATGGATTGACATACAGCATTTTTTCTTTTCTTGTAGAACGTTGACAACTTTCAACTTTCAATCATAAAAAACAGGCCTTCTAACCGACCAACCTGGGACTTAAAAGATCAAAGCCTCATGGAATAAAGTGGCGTCCTCTGTTCAGAAAGTGGGAGGAACGCCATTCTGGTTGTCATGATCTCCTTACAGGCTTTCCTTCCGTCTGCCACTCCACCTCTACTCTAAAGTCCTGCAAATCCAATTGGATCAGTGAAATTGTAATCATGTTAGCACCCCACGCTAATTTTAGACCGTTGTGTATGTAGAGGCCACGGCACTATTAATGTGCTTTATAGGCCTGAATGTTCCCAATTTTCAGACCGTCGTCGTTGTCTGGTTTCTAATCTGCCACAGTGTGAATTGATGTAATGGCTGACAAATGGGATGACAGTGAAAAGTGTGACATTGAACACTTTTGTTCTTTTTCCAGGCGCTGGTGAATCTGGCAAAAGCACCATCGTGAAACAGATGAAGTGAGTTACACTAAACTGTAATGTGAAGTGGCTAAATTAACGTGAATGTGTGTGGGTGTCAGTCCGTCTAACAAAGTAATTGTAAAAAATGTCTGTTGAAGAATGCAGATTGCACGCCAAAATGTCCCCACATGTCTGTCAGTTTCCTTTTGAAAAACAAAAGGTCAACAGGGCGACCGTTTGCTCACACTGATTTGTCAGCACTTGCCTTTTGTCCCAGTTCCTGTGACACCCAAATATTATTCCTAAACATACCACAGGGTGGCACTGTAAACAGACCATTGAATAAGATTTGGTGCCTTTATTTTCTCTGATTGTTTGATTCCAAAGAAAAAGCGTATAGGCCTACAACCTAAACCGTACTCTCCTCTATACAAGAGGTCTGACTCCTAACCTAACTATCTCCCTGTCTAAAGGATTCTCCATCAAGGTGGTTACTCACGGGAGGAGCAGATGGAGTTCAAGAGCATCATCTTTGGCAACATCCTGCAGTCCGCCCTGGCCATCATCAGAGGCATGGAGATGTTGGCCATTGATTTTGGATCCACCTCTGGACAGGTCTCAAATCCCTATTATTGGTTTCAAAAAAGCTAATCCAGACATTTGACAAAAATCATTGAGGACGTACATTTTCCCAAACTTGAAAGAGAGTTTAAACCTAAAAGTAATTCCTCCCTGTAATTTCTATCAATGCGATGATTTCCTTACCTAGCAGTAGATAAACCTCCTCACATATGTATGCATGAATCCTACAGGAGGATGCCCAGAAGCTGCAGAACCTGTCAGACTCCATCGAGGAAGGCAGCATGCCCTCTGAGCTGGCGGACGTCATCAAGAAGCTGTGGAAGGACACTGGTGTCCAGGCGTCCTATGACAGAGCTGCTGAGTACCAACTCAACGACTCAGCTGGCTAGTGAGTACACCACATATCACTGTTTACCACCACACTTTTGTCCAAGAGACTTACAGTCAATTCGGTTTCATACATTTAATTTAAGAGCAAGTAGGGGTCAGCTATCTTTCTCAAGGATGCTTACAGGTAGAGCCAGACCCTGTCCAGCGCATGTTTCATTATCATATGGCAGACTTTGTCAAGGTCTAGGCAACACACTTTATTGTGCTAAATTGCAAACGTACACAAAAGACATTGCAAAAGAAGTTGGTGTTGTTTCTGCGCGAGAGAGTTCCAGCTTGGTCTGTAGTTTTGTAATGTGTGTTCTCTTGTGAATTTTCCATTTACAGCTACCTCTCCGATATGGACCGAATCTGCAGTCCCGACTATCTTCCTAATGAGCAGGATGTGCTGCGGTCTCGAGTCAAGACCACTGGTATCATTGAAGAACAGTTCGGATGCAAAGAATTGCACTTCAGGTAATTCAAACAGCAGGTTAACGCCATACCATCCATGTCCAATCGGCAACCTACACTGACGACGATTAGTAGACACATAGTGACTTTTTTTCCCACCCCTCACCAATAGGATGTTCGATGTGGGCGGCCAAAGATCCGAGAGAAAGAAATGGATCCATTGTTTCGAGGGTGTGACCTGCATCATCTTCTGTGGAGCTCTCAGTGCGTACGACATGGTGCTGGTAGAGGACGACGAAGTGGTACGAACCGACAGCAGCACCTCAACCAACACCTCCCCAGCCACCCTGACATCCAAGCACTGAACCAAAACCCTCCGAATCGACAAACTCACGGTGTGTCTTCTCCTTCTCCCCATGTCCTCAGAACCGCATGCACGAGTCCCTCCATCTGTTCAACAGCATCTGCAACCACAGGTTCTTCGCGACGACTTCCATTGTGCTTTTCCTCAACAAGAAGGATCTGTTCGTGGAGAAGATCAAGAAGGTCCACCTGAGCATCTGCTTCCCTGACTATGATGGTGAGTGCAGCCGTCATATCGGTCATATTGTGGGTTGAGTGTGTCTGGCCCCAGCATCCAAAGGGAGAAACCCTCAAGATTCATGGGTTATTCCTTCTGACACAGATCAGGATGACTCCTAAGGTTTTTTTCACCTGATGGCTCACTATTTGTCAGCCTTCTCAAAAGTGGATGCATATAGTTAGCTATAGCGTGCTAAGCAATTGGAAACCTAGACTGCAGTAAACCTTTGAAAGGCTCTTCTCGGATCTATAAAACCTTTTCTAACAATGTTATCTTTGTTGTATCAGATGGCGTGCGTAGTTATTGTGTCCTACTTAAAATGGATTTCACACAAAACAAACAACACATCTGTCAAAGTCATGTGAACCAACACAGCACTTAACTTCTGAGGAAGAACTGAATCTATCAATAAAACATATATCAATCAAACATATCTCATGACACCATGTACTGTGTTATCCTCAATTCTCTTTTTCACGATTGCCTGTCTGACCCCAAAATTATTTGTCCTGCAGGTCCTAACACATACGATGACGCCTGCGCCTACATCAAGACACAGTTTGAGGACCTCAACATGAAGAAGGGTGTGAAGGAGATCTACACCCACATGACCTGTGCCACAGACACAGAGAACGTCCAGATTGTGTTCAACGCTGTCACAGATATCATCATCAAAGAAAACCTTAAAAGTTGTGGTCTTTTCTAAGCTGCTGAATGCAGTGGAAAATAAGAAGGTAATAATGCAGCAAACACACACCCCACACACACATTTAAAAGGCAGCGGTATTGCAGAGTCAATTTCATACTCATGCAACGCATCATATTGGGGTGGGCCGCGGTTGCCCGGCAACCATTCTTGGGGCAATAATCTGAGCTTATGTAAACTCATATCATATGGGAGTGCTGGAGATGACAGAGGGCAATGAAAATGCCTCTGGTTCTCTCATATTATATTCTCAGGAAATTATATCATAAATAGGTTATAATGGAAAATAAAAAAAGTATCTTTATATCTATCTAATGTGTTGCAGTAGTTGAAATACATTTACAATTATCTTTGATGTATCATTGTGCATTTTTTTTCCACTACTTTCCAGACCTTCCAGTCCAACCTTAACCCTCCACCTCATACTGGCATTAACTGAGAAGTGTTCTAATGTACAGAAGATCCCAAGTTGCTACAAATTGTTAATGCCGCCCAGGACCCGGGCTCCCCCCCCTCCTCAAAGCATGATCATTACGACAGCCCCAGAAGCCAGAAGTCAGAAACAGCAGCCCCACATCCCAGCCACACGACCACCTTGTCCTTTCATCTCTCCACAAGGAAAAACAATGACACGGCAATGCTAGTTAGCATGTGAGATAGTGTCTTTGTATACGTGTGTGTTTGTGTGTCTTACCCCCCCACCCCTCCCAGGAAAACCCTGGCTCAGTCAATCTGCTTGCTTCCTATTATTTGACTACTGTATGATAGGACACCTTTACCTTGGATACAGAAAACAGAAATCCCTGTAAAAGGAATACATCGAATTATCAATGTGAAATTATTAATTTATTAAATAGCAACGATGCAACCTTGTTTTTGTTAAGTACAGTAGTCTTGATATTGTATTTGTAAAAGAAAAGTTGCTTATCAAATATGACAAATATTCTGAGATTTTATGCTATTTCCAGACTACAAACCCAATTGTTCATGTATTTATTGCTAATTAGTTGTACCTTATTTCAATCCACTTACCAGTCTTATATTTTAAAGGTTGAATAAAACAAACATTGTAGAGATTCTTTGTACATAAAAGTAGATGGTTATATTTATAAAGACAAATAATTCATACATCTTATATGGAATATATGAAGGGAAACTCTAGAGGGATGCTATTTTTTGAAGAGGGGTTGTAAAAGTCTATCCTTTCTTATGAACTTTAGAGGCATGAAATAAAGATGCATTCACTTCACCTGCTTCTCAGTCACCTTATTTATATGATCCTAGTTTACCTTTGTATTCCTTCCCCCGCAAATGAATAAACGTCAATGTAAAGCATAGAGTGAACCTATTTGTTCAGAGAGATGCTAGACTCCAAACACACTGAAATTACTGATTACAGTCAAAGTACATCCAAGATACTGGTGTAACCAAACACACGTTGGTGTTACATTATCTTATCGACTATACAATTGAAATTTTGACTTCCACATTTGATTAAATGTTCCTTTTCCATCTGAACATTAGTATACAAAATAAAGAGGTAAGGCTACCTTTTTCCAGGTATTTTTCAGGACATTTTCCCTAACCTTTATGTGGAAGAAGGGTCAGTAGCGGCCGCCCGAAACTCTTTGGAATGAAAAGCATGATAGAAACCTTTCATATATTTTATTGATGACAACTGAACCGAAAACATTACCCTTGACATACAAGTGGTCAAGATCAAGAATATCCTATAATCCCCACATTTTCCCCTATTCAGCCCAAATAAAACTTGCCCCGACCAGGCCCGGGCAGAGAATGCCGCACAAACACGGACCCTCACATCTCTGGGCCCCAATGCGACAGAATAACCTTTATGTACTGTACAGCCCTGTCACTATCAGGTATATTGCCCTTCCCAGAAAAAGAAACACACGGATTGGTGAATGTTTAAAAGTCTATAATATTAAATAGTGATTGTAAATTGAAGTGCTTCAATCCACTTGGCTGTAGTAGATCTTAATACAGTTGATCTATTGGTATCAGCCACCACTTTATTAATTTATTCCACACCAATATATTGCCACGGTAACAAACATATTTCAACACCACATTAGAAAAACCCAGGCAAAAGGAATGTTGCGTTCCAGGCATTTCATGATTAAATCAAAGTAATTATCCACAGGAATGCAATTGCTTCATATTTATTCTAACTACACTACACTTAATGGGGACTTTGGCTTGCACTGTGGAAACACAATTCAAATCACAGATTTCCTTTAATAGCATAATTCTCCTCATGACTCGTCATGCATTTGATTTGCCATTCAATGCACTCTTTTTATGTAAAAACAAATTACGGCAAGTTTTATTAAACTCCAGTGTTTCTTATTTTGAAGAAGTGATATTGAGGAAACGAGGATATTACGTCCTGTATTTACTCAGAACGGACAACAAATATTTAGCCGTGTCTGTATTTAACAGAAAGATTACTTATTGAGGCGAGTGACAGCCAGGATTCATAGTAAATCCTATCTGTTGTAGATTGCGAAATAAAGAAAAATACACAGCTTACAAACATGTGTTTAGAAATGTAAAGTAGTAGTTAATTCAGTGAGTGATATTTAGTTAAATATTCCCTTCAAAGACAACTTTTAGTCAGTGTCTGAACACAGCCCACACAAGCATGAAGTGAGTTCTGTGTGCGATTTGTCAGGACATAGCTTTCTCCAGGCCGCATGGGAGCCTTTTAGATGATGAGCTTGTGCTCCAAGAGATAGAGATAAGATAATTCCAACACACTGTAGTGTACTAGATAAAAGATTATACAACATTTAGTTCGTGGAATTCGGTTTTACTTTGAGTTTTCAAAAAGACGCAAGGAAACAGGAGAAAGAATGGCCGCTCTGGGCCACCATTTAATCCGCTTTAGATGAAACACGCCACTGTACAAATTTCAAATTGATTCACATATGCAAGTCACGCTTGTTAGTTCATCCTCAATATTTTCTTTCATCATGTCAAATCCTAACCTCACTCTTTATTATGCTGGCAGACTCTGCTATAACTGTTAAGAATGGGTCATAGAAAAATAATGAATACATTTTCCCTGTTGGTATGCTTGTTAAAACTATTTTTTACCACTACCTATAAAATTAAAAACATGAAAATTTTTTAAAATTACCGTAAGTTTCATGTTCATTTCCAAAAAGAAAACTGAACATTGATGGAATTATTCATCTCTTTCCAACTTTGTCCCTTCACATTGCCCCACATTGTGCTGCAGTGAAGGAGGTATAAAAATATATAGAGAATACAAAGTGGCCCAATTAAAATAAAGATAGCTACAGTAAATACACCGCTATGTTGCAATGTTAAAACCTAATGGGTTCAGGCTATGAAACTATGGTACCCTGAACCATGATCAATTCAGACATGAAAGGTTATATACATGATCCACACAAACTATCTTCTATACATAAATTATGAAATACACACATCTGATCAAACAGAACTAGCTCATCCTCTAATACCAAAGTGCAACTCAAAATTCAAATTGAACAATAAAAGGCAAAAGAGATGGAGTAATCAATGAAATATAATGTACTCGACAATTACAAGAGGAAGGAAAAACAAAATGGCTAATATCATATCGTAGATGGAACTTGGAAGAGTAGGGAATGATTAACAAGCAGTTTTTGTTGGTCCTTGTGCATAGTATCAATTGCCAAGATAAAGTTGTCAAATGGAGGAAATATTTGATATCCCTTCCCCTTCTCAAGAGCACCAAAGAAATTGCCACAGTGATTCTCAAATAGATTTTTTTCTCCTTATTAGTTTGTGGGTCATTAAAAAAATGAGAATCTACAGAGAAAGTGAAAAGTCAGATCAGATTTGTGTACAAATACAACCGATAAATATAACCTGCAACACTACTAGTGAAAAGTGTCCCTCGCTCATATTAAAAGGATTTGTGGTCCCATGTCCGTGGCGACATGAGCCAGTTCACTACTTCTACCAAAGTACTAAAGTACTTCCCAAATGGAGGAATTTAGGCACAACACAAATCTTGGGGCAACAATGTCATGAGCAACATGTCGTTAACTTGCATTAAAAAAACAGCCAACAAAGTCCCGATGAGGCTCCCCCATCCATATCCTGTAGAAAGACGGAAACAGAAAATGGAAATGCTTATCGACTTTTATTCAAATATTATTCCACCTACCAAGTTCTTTAAATAGATGATGATTAAATACCCTCAGAGAATGGCTTTTTCCGAAGTTAACTGGTTGTACTTTTTTTAAATGCGGAAGACTTTCAAGACTGTCAATACAAAACTAACTTGTGAATGCGCTCACACTAGGCAAAGTTGCCCTGTACCGTGCTCAAGTACGATTGCCCACCCCCCCCCACTTAGCCACTGGCCTGTGCGCACACTAGGCTATCTCAACTGGGCCCCGAGTACGGTTGCCTTTTGTACACATAGGTTGCGTATCCGTGCGTGTGCATGTGTCGGGTCATTAGCATCTGTACCGTGGCCTGAGCACACCTCTCCGAAGTGTACTGAGGCCATGGAATTTAACTGTACTCGAGTACGGATGGCGTGCTCACACTGGCCAAACGATCTAGACTTTAGGGGGCAAACGTACTCAGGCACGGTACAGATGACCTAGTTTGAGTGCGCCCTAAGGATCACGGGGAGGGAATATGACCAGTACCCTGTAAGGCACCACGCCAGCAAACAGTACCTACCCCCCCCGTCTCCCACACAATGAGCTCAGAATGTCCCACAATGCAACTGTGTTAAAACAAGGCGTTAAGCCTCGGTGTGTACCTGCAGCATGGTCCAGCTCCTCTATACAGCCCGCTCTCCTCAGTACAGCCCGCACTCCTTCAGGTTGATCTTGATGATGACGTCGGTGACGGCATCAAACACAAACTGCACGTTCTTGGTGTCCGTGGCGCACGTGAAGTGGGTGTAGATCTCCTTGGTGTCCTTCCGTCGGTTCAGGTCCTCAAACTGGCACTGGATGTAAGCAGCGGCCTCCTCGTAGGTGCCGGTGCCTGGTGTCACAAAACATTGGTTATTTTAAACACTCTGAACAGGAAAGGTATATTAGAAAAAGCCATTAAACATTGTTTTACAGTTTGGACCAAACACATGATCATGGTGTGTGAGGCACAACATTATAACACCAAAGAAAATCAGAGTCATGAGTCAGTTATGAGTCATTTGTCAGATGACTGGACCAGAGAAAATTGGAGACAGTCTCACTGTGGTTGGATGGCTTGGCCATCCCACAGAGTGCATGTGTCAGAAATCTTGGTGTCCTGTTTGACCGTCTGCTGTGCTTTGACCAACATGTTAGAAGCGTAACTAAAATTGCTTTCTTTCACCTGAAAAACATTGCAAAAGACTTGATTATTGTAATTCAGTGTTCTCGGGTCTACCTAACTCTACCACAAGAAGTCTGCAGCTTGTACACAATGCTGCAGCTAGACTACGGCCCGGAACGAGAAAGTTTGATCACGTCACTACTATTCTCGCCTCTTTGCACTGGCTACCAATAACTTCCAGATCGGATTTTAAGGTGCTACGGCTAAACTCTAAAGCCTTGCATGGACGAGCTCCATCCTACCTGAAGGACCTCATCATTCCTTACAGTCCTTCACGGCCCCTCCGGGTTCGGGAGCTGGCCTTCTTTCGCTACCAAAGGTTAAAAAGAAAACGGCTGGACAGAGAGCCTTCGCCTACCGGGCCCCCTGCCTATGGAATAGTCTGCCATCTGTGATCAGGGAAGCTGACTGGGGAGCTATTCAAAGCAAAGCTTACAACCTTGCGTTTGAGACATAGGCGTGCAAAAACGATAGACGTTTGTTCGTGCTTCTGCTAATGCAGTTATTAAATGAGTAGCAGTATACATTGCCACTATGTACTTTTCCCCTTCTAATTCACTATTCTCTCTGTTCTAGCGTGTTGCGGTGACTGCGACTGGATGCCTGGATTCTCCTCATGGTTAACCGGCAAGCACCCCATCATCAATTTTAATGTCTTGCCTGTATTTATGTATGTCAATTGTGGCACCCATTGCACTCCTGACCATCCCTGGAAGGAGGGATTCACCAAATAAAATTGAATTGAATGACGAAATATCTGTTTCGCAATTCGCATTGCAAAGCAAACCCTAGCCTAGCGATCCATGGAAGGAGGGCTCCACCATGTTTCCCTTCCCAGCCTTCCTTATTTTTACCACTGGGTTATGGGGTAAGTTTAAGGTCTCAGGCTATTCATGTTGAAAATGTGTGCAAATCATATTTTCACCAAAACCATTTCTAATGATATTTGCCGATTTCCTGCCACTGTGTTAGCCCAATTTAATTCCTTGAAGTCAATGAGTCAACTGAATGTGAAATGGATGGGCGTGTGACATCCGCTGATGAGTGTTCTACGAGCATGAAGGAAGCCCTTTATGTGAAGGCCTGCCCCGAGTGGCTCACCAGAGTACTCGGGGAAGCAGATGGTGAGGGGACTTCTGCTGATCTTCTCCTCAAACAGGTCCTTCTTGTTGAGGAAGAGGATGATGGACGTGTCTGTGAACCATTTGTTGTTGCAGATGGAGTCAAACAGCTTCATGCTCTCGTGCATGCGGTTCTGAGAGGAGAGAACGAGGGCGTTATATGAAACATTGATGGTGCAATCCATACCAAACTAAAAAGGTCAACCGCAAGACATGTCGCAATAAGTGGAATTGAAAGTAACAGTTTCAGCAATTGAAAATATATGTATGTACTGTATGTATGTATGTATGTATGTATGTATGTATGTATGTATGTATGTGAGTGAGTGAGTGAGTGAGTGAGTGAGTGAGTGAGAGAGAGAGAGAAGGGGGTGTGGGGACCTGTATAGAAAACAGGTGAGGGGGTGTTACCCCCGTCTTCCCTTTGACGCCATGCAAGTGGTCATTTAGACACCAAAATGACAGCACTAGCGTCAGAGTGCTGTGCAGTGTGACAACAGCCACCACTCAATCACCAGCCGACCACGGGACACGTCCCCAGAAAAAGGAATTGAAAGTAGTCTGCTCGCGCCGGTGAACGGAAACAAGAGAGCGCTACACGAGGCGACCGGAAGCGGTGCCGGGCCCCCCTACCATCTCCTCGTCCTCCGCCAGCACCAGGTCGTAGTCGCTGAGGGCCACGCAGAAGATGATGGCAGTGACTCCCTCAAAACAATGGATCCACTTCTTCCTCTCCGAGCGCTGGCCCCCCACGTCAAACATTCTGGAGAGGCACAGAGACAGGATTAATGCCACGTGTGGGTGACACGCCAAAAAACATGGCGTCCCCTTTCCCGTGCGTGTAATCTGATTGTGTGCAAGGTGGGACCTACGAGGCAGTGACCTTGGCTCTGCTCACACAAATACTGCATTATCATGCTAGGCCAAGTATGTCCTTTTTGCCTCATAGGTCTATAACAATATCAAGATTACATAGAACAGGGACTACTTTATAGTTGGTTAATCCGATTCATTGGTATTGCACCATAGGTTGCGTAACGTGGCCTTATTTGGGACACAATGGTAGTTTATGGCATTATCACACTAACCATTGTTGTGAGGTTCCATTGTGTTAACACCTGATTGAAAACATTTCAGGAGAGGAGTACTTGAGCAGGGAATGTAAAACAACAGACATAATAGAAAGGGACAGTAGTAGATAAATAGCAGTGAAGAGTGACGTGCACTGACTTGAAGAAGAGCTCTTTAAAGGTGAAGTGTGTCTCCACAATGCCAGTGGTCTTCACGCGGGTCCTCAGCACGTCCTGCTGTGTGGGGACATAGCTGGACTGGGAGATCCGGTCCAAGTCATTCAGGTAGCTGAGCAACAACACACAGACGTACACTTACATCAACGGTGACACAAACGGAGGTATACGGTGCCTATGGTCACATTCAGACGTTGGGTCACTAATCAAGGGGCTTGACATATAGTTTAATTTGTTGAAACATGTTTCACAGCTGCTTGAGAGACACTTCAGAGAAGATCAACGACGAGACAAAAACATAAAAAAAGTGATAGTATTGGGAGGCACGGTGAAGTAGAGCATGACAAGACAAAAAAAAAAAAGGCAGAGGAGTGTGCGGAATAATACTAAATAAGGGTTTGTGTTTTGATGGTGGATAAACACTAGCGGGGACCGCTGCTTGTGAGTAGAGTAAAAACAGCAGGACCAGCACTGGTTGTTCTGGTCTCAACATGTGGACAGCACACCTCCAGCCTGGACGCCTCTGCTGTTCTCACAACAAAACTAGACTTGTCCTTCACACCGAGCCACCTCGGGACAGGGGTGAACGAGAGGCAATAAAGCCCCTTTCCCACTGCACAAAAAGCCCCCCGACACGACCAGCATCTGGCCTTCCTCCTCAGGTGGCAGTGTTACAATGGGCATTCATTCCTTTGACAAATTACTCCGCAGTAGTTACAGGGTTTATCGGCTCCAGCCTCAAAACGGAAGTGATGGAAACACATGCAAATTCAGGCCCCTTTGCAGGCACAATGCTATGACGCGCGCTACGGTTCCGGGCATTGGTGCCTAAATAGACTTCTTCAGAGTTTCCTCCAAGTTTGAAAAGAGACTGAATAAGGAACAGATATAAAAAAAGAAGTAACCACTGTTACATTTTCACTGGCCTCCATGCTGATTTCTACTGTTTACTAACCCTGTTTCAGCTGCGCTTGTGATGTTGAACGTGACACACCAGAAAGAAACGGGACGGCATAGGAGCCAACCGCCTGCTTTGAGCGGATTTTCCCGTGTTTAGAAATCCTGCGCATATACACCCAAATTCTTTGCTTTGATGTACTTATAGATATGTAGGGTATGTAGCATAGCATTCGTCTTGGAAGTCTTTATGGTACTTCACTTTGATATATATATATATATATATATATATATAAAGTAATACATTTGCTTAAGGACGGTTCTATTATTAGCTTCTGCTTTCTCAGGAATGTCAGCAGCTAAAAGCTACATTCAAAACATGAAAACGGCATGCAGAGCAAGACCTGTCTTGCTCTGCATAATTCCCTCTCTCCAGCCCTCTCCCTACTCGTCTTTCTCCTTACTCACCCTTTTTATCTCTCCTCCCGCTCCCCTCTCTTCCACCCACCCGCTGTAACTCTCCCTCCCTTTCTCTCCCGGCCTCTGAATCAAAAATCCTTGGTTATGTTTCACATTAGGATTTATAAATCAACAAAGAAACAAAGCAGCATTTTCAAAAAATTACTAAGCAAGATATGGCCAAGCTTTATGTTGCCAGAATCTGGATATAACCGGGACAGTGAAGTATGGACGCCCATCCGGACATTTCTTTGCAGCGGAAAATTCAGTCTCTTCAAACCAAATCACGTGAATGAACAAGTGGTGCGATAACAAATTAAGAAAATCCAAGTAATGGGCATTGGATTGATTCAATTACATGGGGAGTCGTGACTATGATGCGATTGATACGGAGACCAGACCAGACAACATTAGATGAGTTAGTGAGGCAAGACCACTGGACTCCTCCTTACTATGAAGCAGAGTCGTTGAGCTGGTACTCCCGGGAGCGGACGAAGCAGGCCTGCACCCCCTCGTCGGCCCACAGCCTGTGGATCACGGCGGTCAGCTCCGTGGACATCACGCCTTCCTCAGTGGAGCCGGCCAGAGAGAACAACTGGCGTGCGTCGTTCTGCCATCAGACACAACACCTCAGGTTAATGTCAATCTAGGGTAAAACGACACCCATTTTGTTTTAGGAGAATTTGCATGGGGATGAGGGGTGGGGGGCGGTATGGCATACCGCGCGGATCGTATCCCCAAAGTCGATTTTTAACCACCCCATGGCTCTGATGATGGCCATTATGGACTGGATGGTGTTGCTGTACACCACCACTTTATACTGCTTGCACTCCTCTTCTGAGTAGCCATCTTCATGGATGATTCTGAAATGAAAACACAATCCAAAAACAAACTTTACACAGGTCGAATTTAAAAAAATCTGCTTTGAAAACTTTTTTCCCCCAACGTTAAACTATGAGAATTTTGTGTATAATGATTGCACTGATTGAAAATGCAAACACTTTGTGCTAGAGTGAATTTGCACCATGGCTAACGTGGGAATCAGTGTGTGTGTATGTATGTGTGTGTGTGGGGGGGGGTGGGTCTATTCATGTTCTGCCAGGGCAAGGCTGGCCTCCCATGCTTTTGTTTGGCATGTTATGTAAAGAAGGGCTTTCTCCTCGGCCCGAGCACAGCAACACATCACATATAAACCGTGGTGTCCACAGAGATTCAAAAAAAAAAAAAAAAGAATCGCCCTTCACCATTATCCTCCCACAAGGAAGCCATGGTTGGGGAAGAGATGGCATGTCCCTCAGTCAGTAAATCACCAAAGGAAACCCAGTGTCCAGGAGAAACCAAAAGGGGAAGTTTGAACTGGGAAGTGGGGAGTTGGTCATGAGCGGTTCAAACTTACTTCATCTGCTTCACTATGGTGCTTTTGCCAGACTCCCCGGCCCCTGGAAAGAGGAACAATGGTTGTATACATGAGGCAGTGATAACAGACATGGAAATAAAATCAAGAGCCATGATATTCAAAGCTTTCCCCACTAGTCCTAGAATCCTCTTTGAAGACAGTGTTTTACATATAGCGTGTGAGGTCATTATGACCTCTTCATCATGTGGTTATGGTGCATCTGGCCTTTCTCCATTGCCACTTTTTACCAATGCCGATTAGCACCACAATGTGCCGATTTGCGTTTTAATTCCAAGTGAACGTAAAGTAAACGTGCAGAGCCAGACCAAGTCGACTCAAGACAAGCGCGTCATCAGTTAAAGACCCACCTTTAAGTGGGTAGCCCTGTAATGGGGATGCAAATCCCAGTGGCGCCTAGTCAAACTAGGCCAGTGTAGTATAATAGAAAAAGACCACTGTGCAGCGAAACCCAGATAAGAGGTCGCCACATGGTGAACTTGACAGTTATGATTTACTCCCTCACAGAGAGCTGCTGCAATAAACCACCATTTGATTCACCTCTTACGGTCAGGCGTCAGAGCATGTCATAAATGAAGCCACAGGACACTGTGTTTGCCATTGGGTCATATTTACAGGACAAAGTGAGTCAGTGGCAAATAGAGATATACGTATCGTGTCTGGGCTTCTTTAATGGGGAAGTAGACCCCAATGATAATCAAAAAGTCATGGATTTTTTACAGCAGCAAGTAGGATTATGAGTAAAAAATGCCAAATATGGACCTACTGAAACAATGACATTCAGAAAGGAAATGACACAATTTAATGATTATTTTTCTCTTGATTTTTTAAGTGATGAACGACATCTTAAAAATATCTGTAACATCTAACATCACAGATCCATGGATGTATCCACTATACACCTATCAAATATCTTATTGAGAAGGTGTGGTCCTAACAACCCTCTGTTTTGTGTAATTTGTACTTCTTGAAAGTCCTAAACAATGTAGAATGTAGTCAAATTGATGCCACAGTTTGAGTTTAGCACCCTGCTTGAACTGCTCCTGCTTGGCTAGTCATTAGCTTCTAGGCTAGCAACCCGCTTGATTAGCTACAGGCTTGGCTAGTCATTAGCTTCTAGGCTAGCAACCCGCTTGATTAGATACAGGCTTGGCTAGTCATTAGCTTAGATGCTAGCAATCCACTGGATCAGCCGTCATGCTGGTTACCAGCCATGGAAGCAGATGACAAGCAGACGATGACAACGCAGGACTTAGTTACCACCTTGTTAGAACAAATAGTTGGCTCATTTCACATCACCAGGCTCTCAATTAAAAGGGTAAAATGTGTGTGCATGATTAATTGTTTGGTGGGAGGGGTTTAGGGAATAATTAGGAGTAAATTACAGCTTTCTGTTATCCATTCCAAAACGTGCTTAAAACTTGCCTGGAACTTTTACCACAGTCTTACGAGTGTTCAAATAGATCACCAAAAATGCAAGTAAACAGGAAACAATTCACATGTGCCAATATTTTTCCACTAACCGCCTGATATCAAGCAGTTCCAGGCACCAGAGTTCACACAGGGCACAATAACAAGGGTTCAACAGGCTGTTTTAACTGAAGCTGTTTTCAGCTAGATCCAAGCCCAACAACCTCTCATTTCAAAACAGGTTGCCAGCACCCCTCCAGAAATGACAGAAGAGCGGCAGCAGGAAGCTGCTGGTGTATCCTAGCTTGGATAACGATCTACCAATCCAATCAGCTTAATGTCCCATCATGTCATGTCATTTGCAAACAATCAGTGAGACATTAACTTTCATCTGGAGTGACTAGCAACCGTGAAATCCATCCGTGACCAAGCCCAACCCTAGTGAACATCGAAACTACTGCATTGAGAATATATTCATGTGGTGATATTTTGAATATGTACTACTGCAGAAATGTATTCTGTAAGGCCGCACCAAGCAAAAGTAATCCATCCAATACACCATTATTTTCAGGCCACCATCACACAGAGGCAAAAGAGGTTCCATAGCTGAATTTGAATATCATATCTTGATTAATATCAATCCTCAAATGCACATCTCAAAATGTCTGTCCTTAATAGGGGCCTACAACAAGAGACATTTAGTGTTAAGTCCGGAGCTATGCAGCACAGAATAGGCTGGCCAGGGCTCTCCCAAATGGTCCATTCATGGCATTTTTGGCTGAGCATCAAGTATGGCCATCAGCCAGTGTAGAAGACCATCTTTACACAGGCATTCAATAGCGCTGTCCAACCCTCATCCAGAGGCTAGGACTGGTTCCACCCGGTGAGTATGGCCTGTGGCTAGATCATCCAACATTCATTTAACCAGAATGCTAAACTCTGATTCTTTCTGATTGACGATCTGTGGTCAAGAAAATAAGTTGATTTCCATTGGAAGCAGGCTCAACCCTGTGGTTTTCTTCTATTAGCTTCAACAACCAAACTCTCCTCAGACCCAACGGATCCCCCCCCCCCCGCGCAAGTAGGAGTTGGAACAATCCAAACCCCCCCACCAACTGTTCCAACACAGACAAGAGAACGAGGGAAGTGTCTGGAAAATTGCTTTTTCCATTAGCCCTGTGGTCAGAGGTTACAAAAATGAAAATTTCCATATAAAAAAAATAAAACACACCCATACACACTATTTGCAGTGTGTCCGATATACAGTTACATTTCCAATCATGAATCAGATAATCACCAGAGCTCAGCCAGATGAGGTTGAGACCTACACACATGGTATGCGCCTGCGGAATGTATCTGTGCTGCTGTGTAGTGCAGAACAGCCCCATTAGCAACATCTATGGCAGCTATTGAATAATGGCTCCAAGTGATGACACATGGACCCAATACGTTCATTGGAAAGGGTGGTTAGACAGACACTGGCTGCATCTACAAAGTGCATTATGGGGTCTCTCGATTCCATAATCATCATCATTGTTTTGGATGTACTAAACAGTAGCTTGCTATGGAAAACCGGCCTATATCTAAGCCCATTTATGAATCTGCCCACTAGATGCACAACTACTGCATAGCACCCCATGCGGCCATTCCACATGATGAATCAAAGTTTCATTTTACTGTAACATTTTACTATTCCTAAGAACTATGAACACGATTGAAGCCATCTGACAGATCATCTTCTAGTTTTGTCTGTACCTGCCTTTGGGAGGTTTCAACTTTGACTCACTTGATTTTACTTTACACAATCATAGTGTGTGTTTGTATAACCCACTTCATCCGTTTGTTTCTATGCTTGGCACAGTGCGTTTAGGAGGCTCAATGTTTGGCAAACTTCTAGGCACAGTATACAGGGCTAAACATCCCCATGACTAGTGACAGATATTGTGGTTCCTGTGGGAAATGTTGGTACATCACACCAGGAAGCTGATGTCATTACCCCTGAACCAGGGGATATTCCCTCTGGTATTTCACAATTAAGCCTAAGCATTATCAAGTTGTTTGGGGGGGGGGGGGGGGGGAGATAAACAGTTGGCAACTTTCCGTTGACACAAAACTGTGAACAGCTTGTGCAATAGTGTCCTGATTAGAAATTTCAAATGTGCCACGATAGAACGATTTGTTCGTTTATGTGTAGTTGTCACTGACCTCCAACTTTACTCAGGCCTACAGCCCTCAGAAATGGTTAAACGTGTGTGTGTGTGTGTGTGTGTGTGTGTGTGTGTGTGTGTGTGAGAAGGAAAGTTGATTAAACAAATATTCGGAGGCTGTAGTCATGATAATCTTGACAAATAAATATGATGACTATGAACTGCAATAAAGTTAGAAAGAATACAGACATTTGTCTTTCAGACTGTCACCCTAAAACCAGTTGCCCATAAACAAGGTAGGCCTACTCGTTTGCACAGTAGGCCTATAGTCGGATAACTACTACCATGTACATCAATAACTTCTCTAACGTTATAATAATACAAAAAACAGAGACACGCCCGTGTTCTTACCAAGCAAAAGAAGTTTGACTTCTCGGCACGACTTCTCCTCATCTTCTCGCAGATGTTTGTCAATCATTTTACTCCTCTCCATGGCAGCTTTGTCCTCGGCGCTTATGGTACACCCCATTTTCACCAACTTTTCCTTGTGACTGTTCGTCTGAACAGAGTTGCTTATTAAGTGGTTGAAATAAATCGCTTCAGTCCGCTCGTCAAGCTCCCAGCAGCAGCCAGGGACTGGGAAGGGAAAGGCGTTGGCACTAAATGCTGCTCTGGCCAACTAGCCCCTCATGGGAGTTGATGGTAATCGCACGCAGCAGAGTTTGTTACTGTTTAGTCTTCAGTTTGGTAAATGTTGGTTTTCATTGAGAATCTCTTCTCAAAAGCGATAATTGACGGTTTCTATTAAACTTAGTATTTATAAAAAGTCGTTGACAACATAGCGGTCCTAGAGCAGGCTCCGCAAACAATTGAACAAAACGAAGAACTGCGTGGACACGTAGGAGAACAAAAATAAGTAGCGCAGACCTCAATCCAAGAATCTCTGAGAAAATTGCATGCATAAAATGTCCGTTAAAACGTAAGGCAGGTTAGTCTTGCGCAGTCGCACAGCGCAGCTGGATCAGCTGCAGGGGAAGAAAAAAAGTGAACTGAAAAGGAAAAAAAAGTTTGTATTCTGACTGGTGGGAAATGTAGTCTTTCCATGTGCATATTTTACAATTAATAAGAATGAATGAAGGAAGTCATAAGTAAAACAAAATACACCTCAACTATGCATGGAATGCAAGTTAGGTCTATATGAATGAATAAATGAATATGCCTATGAAATAAATATATAAAGGCAATAAATATAGACTATTTCTAAATCAGTCAATAGGCTATTGTTAAATAAATCGTTTTTTTCCCAAGGATATTTTATTTCATAATTTCACATTTATTTATATCAGCAGTATTGTATTTCATAAAGCCACATTAATTTCCCAGCTGTTTTAATTTCCATCTGTTATATTCAAATGGGGCGGGATTATCAAAAGATTCAGACCAAAGCAACAGCACCGGAACAGCACTGAATCACTGAATAAACGATTTCCAGGGGGATGGCGTTTGGTCACTAGGCGACTGATAACATGTTGGGGTCCAATAATGAAGACGAGAATATCAACCCGGTTTTTCTTTGGTTTTTTTTAAGTGCCCTTCTGACTCTACTATGCTGGAGTGTCAGGAAGTGGTGCTGGTGTTGTTGCTTTGGCCCGAGATAATCAGGCCTCGCTCATTTGAACATAACAAACGGGAAAAAAAATAACAGGGAATTGGGAGATAACTGTAGCATTATGAGATAAAATTCTCTTGAAGTATCTAAATGTGGAATTATGAAATGAAAGTCCTCTGAAATAAGTACATATGTTAATATTATATTAGATTCCCCTGAAATAAATGAAAGCAGTCCTTTTGTAAAACATCCTTTTTAAAATAAAATCCATATTTATTCATTTCATAGGCGTATTTCTTAGTCATTTATTTCATATTGACTTGAATGGCAGTCGTTACATCATAGTCATATGTGCCTATATACTTACTGATATACTTACAATTTCATAAAATTGTTGCATTATTGTGGTATATTATCACTATTATTCAATTGTCATGTCGAAATGCTGTCCTATTCTTCAGGACATGAACTTAAAATATGACAAAACTTTATAGGCCTACTGCACCAAAACGCTGCTAATCATTAACATTTTATAATTAATTGTGTATGTTCTCAAATTGTTAAAATACCTTACACAATTACAGTAAAACCTGTACACATTTTTTGCTTATATATATGACACTCCAAAGCACCTTCACGGATAATTCGTATTAATCCTTCATGTTTCCCCTACTTCTCTGGTTAGCTTTCTCCTTGTTCAACTGTGATCAACTGATTCTGAGATTCTGAAATTGTGAAAGTGTTAAAGTGGTAATCTCGAAAATGTACATATCAATAAACTGTTGCGTCACTCAGTGCGTTTACATGACACTCAAGAAAGTCGAATCTATCGCCGAATGAGGTAACACAATGGTGATGGAGCCTATTGCTCAATTGCTGTCGGTGGCGACACCCTTGTGGCCATGGGCACATCTAACGCCGCAATGTTCCCAAAGAAGAACAATTATTACAATTAGAGATTACCACTATAACTAATCTCTCAGACATCGCTATATGTATGGTAAACCTTACTTTAGTTTCCCATTAATCCACATATTACATTAAATCCCGAATTAATTCATGGTATTTTAAATGTCTCTGTTTTAAACTGGCGTTGAAGAACAATGTGGATTAAAGTAAGGTCATCACACCACCTGGTGGGTGTATGTGTGTGTGCGTGTGTGTGTGTGTGGGGGGGTGTGTGTCTGTGTGTGTGTGTGTGTGTGTGTGTGTGTGTGTGTGTGTGTGTGTGTGTATATGTGTGTTTAAAGTGTGTGTGTGTGTATCCACGGGCCTTGTACATTGAGGAGTAGCTATCTCTCTTGCTCCCCCACTTCCCCCAGAAAGGTCATGCTGTTTGAACTGCCCCGCTCAGCTACGGGTGGTGTCCACCACGGCATCACATGAAAGCCTTGAGTCTGCCGGCAGGTCGGGGGGGGGGGCACTCAGCAGGGGCCCTTCCAAATTTAGGACCGAGTGGTGGAGCAATGGTGATGGTAGACAAAGACAAGAATAACGATATTATGATCGTCCTGTAGATACTGCGATGTACAGTATCGGTGATGGTTTGCATTACCCGTAAGTCGCTGAGATTCTCACATGAATTCAACACAACAACTTGTTATTTCTTCTTCAGGCTGTTCAGATTTGACTTATGATATAGCTTGCAAACCAATCACCCTTATGTGACATGAGGGATGTTGGCGGGGGCTTTTGTGCGAGTGTGATAATGTGAAAGCTAAGGTTGTGGCTGTGGTCCGGAAGGGATACGGGTCACGCCTGTGTGCTGGCGTCTGTCTGGTAATCAAGAGCTGCAGCCAGGCTCTCCGCTCCACAACAACGGCCTATTGATAATCACTGATTTTGGTCGGCCTACATCAAAATGTCAGGCCGCTTTCATCCATCCCAGGGCTTTATTTCACCTCTGTGAATCTCCATTTCACAGCACAGGGCACACACACACACACACACACACACACACACACACACACACACACACACACACACACACACACACACACACACACACACACACACACACACACACACACACACAGGCAAGTGAGAATGATGCAAGTGTGCACAAACACATACACACATGGGGCACTCAGGCACACATGCACGCGGACCGCACGCGCACACCCACACACATGCATTGAAATTGAGGAAAGGGCATATGCTTTAGGATTATAGAAAGGAATAATCTTGAGGACGATTTTAATGTAAATACATGTCTGTTAGGTCACTAGCAATTGCCGGATGAGGCAACACAATGTTGTGCGTTGAGCCTGTGGTCCACTGATGAAAGCCCTTGCATTTTCAGGATTGTAAATGTTTTGAACTGGATGACACTGGATGAAGCGGTACACAGTTAGTGGTGCCTTTATCACCACCCAGCCGTGGTTGTTCTGTCAGAAAGGGAAGGCGAGGAAAAGACGACAGTCCCGGGCTGCGTTTCATTAGTCCTTCGTCAGGCCCTCAGAGGAATCACCGCCGCCACCATTAGTGTCCTTTTATTTGTAAAAACAAAGTGAACTTGGTGAAATCGACCCTGTGATCTTCTGTGCAGAGGGAGCGAGTCAACAACAATGATATATTGCCCACAATGCATTGCAGTAGCGCATCAGGTGCAGGCAAATACATCCATGGTTGGGTGGCGTTAATGTATGTAAAATAATGTGTGGTTTTCAATGAAGGAGAAGATTAATACATTGAGCAAGGTACGTTTTTATGCAATCCCAACATGTCTGAATAGAAGTGTAAGTATACAACTATCTTTCTTATCTTCAACCAATTTCTCCAAAGGTAAAACTTTTCTAGCTCTTTGTAAGAGTCTGCTGGTATTCCTGATGATTTGTAAAAAGCAGTATAACGCTAAGCCTACAACTGGCCGAAGATCCATGATGGTTTGTGCTGAAAGCGGACAAGGGCAGGTGCATTCAACTGGCCTACGGGCGACGCGTGCTGTAACGGTACACCACGGGCTGAAGGTAAGTGAATAAGTGGAGTAACTAAATAAAACGCAGCCACGTTCTAGAACTAATTTGCATGTGAGGCGGAGGTTTCTTCCGGTCTCTGCTAGCGTTGCCAGTTGCCACTCAATCAACCGCAAACCGACAGACTTCACACAGGGTCACTGATTGGATCTCCGGGTCCGTCAAAAGCACACCTGCAATTACTACTTCATGCAATAGGTGTCGCCAAAGAGAACGAAACCTATCTTCAAGATTGCCAGTTGAACTTTGGCTATTCAATGCACCACATAATGTACAATGTTACACACAACTGCAAGTTATTTAATTACTTGGGTGAATTATATAGATATACTTTATTGTTAAAATAATGTCTGTCATAGAGGGTCATGTCGAGACCAGGATTTTCATGGTTTAATATCACTCAGGATGAACATTAACATCCTGAGTGGGTTTATTAAACCCTTTGACCTTTGAAAAAGACATGCAAACATCATAAATAGCATCCGTTTTTATCTTATAATAATATTCTTGTACATCCTCTATGTTTTAATAGCAAATGGTTTTAATAGCAAACGGTTTTCTGCAGGCCAGTACCATGTTGTCACTTTGTGGTCGTAGGGGGAAAAAAATATGTCCACCTATTAAATTGTGGGGAAATTTATCAAAGAAAAAAAACAGCAGAGTCGGGCATGGTGGACTCTCTGGGCTTCCATTCGAACCACATTATCTCAGAGCCCCAATCACAGAAGGCGTCGCTCCTTCAGCCCTTACATAACTAAATTAAGAACATTAAGCACTCCCTGACAGAGAAGCCTTTCCTCCCAGACTCCCAACACAGTTTAAGACCTCCCTCGGCTCCGCTGTCCCAAAGACGCACTCCAACACAGAACAAAAAGTCTAGAAAAAAGATTCACAGTAAGGAATAAAAGACAGCTAGATATTATAAACATCAGAATGTTGCATGTGTTTCACCTCCCCAACTTCCGACGTCTTTATTTCCCCAGTCTAGACTTTGGGAGCTAGGCGATGTCAATCCACCTGAGAGGAAAGTATCAGTGATGTCCCCCATTTGTGGATCAATCAGGCCAAAGGTAAACGTTGCCATGTGTAAGCATTGTCATGCCTGTGTGCTTTGTAGCCACAACAGGCTGCCTTTGTTTATGGCAAAACACACTGGCACACTCACGTACCACCCTGGGGTGCGGCGGTGAACAAGATTTACCTGTAAACAGCACTGCCAACAGGAGGAGACCAAGTGGTCTCCGCCAGGCAACCATGATAACCCGTCCAGCCAAACATACGGATGACTATTTTAACTGACATTATGGAACTGATGATATACTTTATGTAATAATGAAACCTTTAATAAAATAACATTGCTTTGACAATAACACCCCTTTAGCAGTCACATAATGAAGTGATTATGTGTTAGAAGGTCTCCAGTCCACTCTCAGATAAACATGATAAAATGGTTAAAAATACACCGGCATGTGAGCCTGTTTATTACGAATAAACTGATAAACTGATAACTGATAACACTGTATTTTTTGAAACTGAGTGAAAATAATCAACATCCGGTGTTTCCTCGTGGCATCTGTTTGACATAGAAAAATGTGCATTAATCTCTGAAACCAAGGAAAAGGTACATCTTTAATGCAAATAGATTAATTGCTGATCCATTGCACACCCAAATATCTCATTTTGTCTTTGTAACGCTCCTTTCTAGGCCCATATACCAAACCAGTGTTTGTTAACCGTTACCCTTATGACATCTGCGTCATCTCAACATAGCAATTTTAAACCTGAATTAAAAATTCACCGGGAAGGCTCATTCGTCATTAAAAAGGCAATTCATTTGAGAAGCAACTACAGTGTCAAAAGTGTGATTGTCCAGGTAGGTTTAATCTGTTAAATAAATAACAGTATGCTATAGTAAAGATTGTCAGATACCATGTCTATTCGATACATTAAAGAAACAAAAGCTAAACTACTTTAAACAGCAAAGGATGGCAGTGTAAGAACACAGGATAACTATGCTCAACTAGGCCTAACTTTTCTTGTTCTTGCTAGGTCATGAGTTGGTAATGGTAAGGAAGATCGTAATCTTAATTTATTTCGATTTTATACTGACTCTTACCCTGACCTGTCTTTCTTCATCAACGTGTCTGTATGGAGGCAGAGCATTCTGCTCTACTCTACATCGTGGCACCACAACTCAATTGCTGAGGAAAAATATTGAGCAAAACAGGTGATAACGAGTAAAAAACATATTCTTGTTTTACCAACTGTCTGCAATAAAAAAAAAAAAATCAGATGGTATAAATAATATCAGCTTTGTTTTCGGTAAAGTGCCCCTGTAGCCATTATTCTTCAAAGAACATAGTGTTCCACAGTCAGCTGAATCGTTTTTTATCTTTAGTAGCACTGATGATCATTTGAACAAATAGCATGTTTATTCAATTCAATAAAAAAAGCAAATATAGTTGTCCTTTTCGGCCTCGTCTCGGGCACATCAGAGGTTACAGATCAGTCGCAGTCCTGCAGCACTTCTCAGATATATTTCGCTCTATGAACTCGGAGGTCTCCTCTAGGATCTGCCCGGGGATGTGGAAGTCAGCTGGCGTGTTCTGCTCGGTAGCCGTGTCCGGAGGGCCATCACTCACGGGCTCCTGCGGGCTGCCTCTGCCCTGCGAGTTGCAGGGCTCCAGATTGCAGCCTGTGCCCTGGAGAAACTGCAGGAAGTTCTCCTCGATGGAGGCCTCACGGCTGGGCAGCTGCTCCGCCTCGCTCAGCCCCGCCCTCTTGAAGAGGCAGGCCAGGTGCCGCCCCAGCTCCTGGCGGATCTGTCGGTTCAGGCAGCCGTAGAAGAAAGGGTTGGAGGTGAAGCAGAAATAGCCCATCCACGTGACCACGCCCTCCAGCCGGGCCAGAGAGGCCGGTGAGCTCGACACCAGGGCGGAGTACAGGTGGAAGGAGAAGTACGGCAGCCAGCAGAAGAGGAACTGACCGCCCACCGCCACCAGGACCACGGCTGCCTTCCCTCCGCTGAAGGTCCTGTGGGGGGTGCTGCGGGCGCCAGCCCCGCCCAGGCTGGCGGCCAGGGTGGAGTGGCTGCTGACAGAGTCGGAGCGCTGGGGCCGCGGCGTGTCCATCCAGGTGGGCAGGGGCCCTTGCTGCATGGCCGCCACCCTGGCCACCTTGAACATGTTGCAGTAGACCACCAGGATGACCAGCATGGGACACAGGAAGTAGATGCAGGTAAAGAAGATCATGAACAGCAGGCGTGTGGTCCCGCCTCCCACCCAGTGCAGGGAACAGTACCTGTGGCCTGAGCTGAGGCCCACTGGGGTCTCCGCCCTCCGGTCGCCCTGCAGCAGCCAGCCCAGCAGCGGCAGAGCCGACATGACAACGGCTTTGATCCAGATGCCCACCAGCACCAGGGACACCACGCCCGCGGTCATCCTCACGGCATGCCGCATGGGGTGCACAATGTAGTAGTAGCGCTCCACGTTGATGGCGGAGATGGTGAGGATGGCGGCGCTCACCAGACACACGCTCAGGCAGAGGTAGCTCCGGCAAAGCGCCTCATCCGCCAGTGCCTCGTCCGACAGCATCCCCAGGGGCATGAGCACCAGCGCGGCCAGCAGGTCCACCAGACACAGGTGGAACACAAACGCAAACTTGCGCAGCTGCGGGGTCTTGGTGATGACAGCCATCACGGCCAGGTTCCCCACGACAGCCAGCACCACCATGAGGAGCATGGCACACAGCGCCAGGGAGCGGCTGAGGTCCACCCCCGCCGAGGCACTCCTGCTGGGCAGGGTCACGTTGGAGACGTTGGGGTAAAGCTGGTCGGGGCTCCATGAGGCGTTCCACAAGAGGCTGGTCGAGGCTGAATGCTCCATGAGAGGACAGGATGAGGAGGAGAGAGGCCGCTGACGTTCAGGGGCCCATCTCCCATCCTCCCCTGCTGTAGGGTGTCACGGAGGAACTCAGGGAATGCGCGTGTGTGTCATGGCAGTTGTAGCATTTCACACCAGGGCGGGGGCTAATGTCGATGAGGCTTCTGAGACTCTGATCTGTGGTTTTACAGAGGAGTCAACATCAATTCCTTAGATTGGATTGGATGCAACATGCCGTATCACTCTAATCCCAGTGACGGCCTTCTTTTCGTATTGGAGACAGGTAACCTGGAGCATAAGAAAGTAAGGTTAGATTTGGTTCGATTAGACAACCTTGATATTTGCTCGTCCCGTCAAAGCTCAAGAACATGCAGCAAATGCAGATACGTGGTCAATAGTCCTTCACAGATCTCTTGTGAAAACGTCACCGCAGTCCTCAAACCTAACATCTGTAGTCCTACGTGTTATCTGCAAACACCCTTTTATTTGCTCTTTGTTATCTTTTTTGGCCCACTGCGAAACTTGGTTGAAATATATTGAAAGATGCTAGACCGACATCATGTTTGCTTTATTCACTGGCATGCCTGGTCTTAATTTGCTGTATTTTTGACATCTGCATCTTCAGATGTGTGTTTTCAGGACAGCCAGTGCCCCTAGGGGGAAGCTAAAAGCACCATATGCCCTGCTGAACACTGGCTGGGAGCAAAGCGATGGGGGAAAATCAGCCAGGGATGTTTCACCACGGAGAGAGCGTTAATGTATTTTAAACCAATACAAGGACTTAAACAATCCTTCTCAACATTAAACCATCCCAAATGTTCCCTATGAATCGTCCACCTGATTCCACTGATAGTTGTATACACAATAACCAAACCATAGCACAGAAAAAAAAAAACTAAAAACTTAAAAATAGCATCCTTCCTTCATGAGGCTTTTGGAGTCAGAACAAAACCAGTCGCATCGGTCCGTTGTACATTAGGTTACCCTCTGAGGCCACTATGTAAAGAAGGGCCTTCAGGGCTACGCTCTGGGGGAGGACTTCTTGTATTGTACATATGCATTTCCAAAGAGCGTTACAACAACAACCACGAGGAGGCCCCATACTTTGTTTACTGTCACAACCTCACCTGGACGCAACCCCACACACTGCCCCAGCCGCAAGCAGCCAGCAGTACATTTCCACGCACCACACACCTGCATTCGCAAGTTTTTCCATTTATCAAGGATGACAGAAGACGACAAGGATATACGTGGCTGCAGTGTGTCCCGTTTATTTCCCCTTTAGCAACTGGCGGGAGAACGTCCAGAGAAACCCAGTCAGTATTGACTAGTTTAGATACATTTTCAGGTTTAGGGTTAGTCTGAGGTTGGTCTTGCCAGGAGTCATCATCAGCACATAAAAATACATCTGGGAATAAGAGTTGTCTGCTTTCATATTTTTTCATTCATATTATTTTTGTTGTAATAATAGTAATATTAATATCAATAACAATACTACTAATACTTATAACATTAATAATATCAGAAATAATGATAAAAACAACAATAATAACTCACACCAAGCTGTCAATTAAGTCCACAGAAGAATCCCGTTGACCGCCGATGGGACAGCGTATGACTATCACCCCTATCATATGCACATGACTCTGTGTTTACTGGGAAAAGAGAATTAGCCTGTTGTTCAGATGTCTCTTTCATTGCGGTGCACCTTTTCCCCGGGCAGCCAATGAGGAGGTTGCACCGTGTGCTACTCCCCATGTGTCCTGCAACAACGCGAGGCCGGGGGAACGGCCCATGCCCATAACAAAATGACCATTGTCATTAAGATGAGGGCACAACCTCTCACTGGAGTTGACTATTCCCTGTGCTACCATATGCCGACGATATAACCCTTTTGCTTTTTGAGAGCGGCTACCACCATTCCCGTCACACATTTCACACCCTGCTAACTTTTCACCAAGCCATCAAACATGGCTAAGTGACATCTGCTCTGCTCCTGAATCCGTCTGACTCTGGCTCACCCCGCTAGGTGTGTGAAGACAGGCCGACGATAAGAAGGTACTTACCCTGTTGTGGTGGGGTGCTGCTGCGTTCTCACTGGCCAGGGTTGATAGTCTGCTGGAGTGGCACTGTTATGCTCTCTCTCTCTCTGTCTCTTGCACTCTCCCTCTCTCTCTCTCTCTCTCTCTGTCTCTCTTGCTCTTCTTCACTCTCTCTCCCACACACAGTCTCAGACACACCACGATACACACGTCACAGAGAGAGAGAAAGAGAGAGAGAGAGAGAGTGAGAGAGAGAGAGAGAGTGAGAGTGAGAGCGAGAGAGCGAGAGAGAGAGGGAGAGAGAGAGCGAGAGAGAGAGAGAGAGAGCTAAAGGGAGAGACGTTCCTGTGTCTTCTCCTCACCTGGCCCTTTCATCTCTTCATCGGCCCTGCCCCCCGCACCCCCTACCCACCCCTCTATTCCCCACGCTCAGCTCTCCCCATGTCCAACAGTACACACAGACACACACACACACAGTCCCACGTCTCCTTCAGCCCAGTCCTCAACGCAGGTGGCCGAGCACAGACCAAATCGAATAGAAAGAGGAGACGAGAGCTCCCTGCCTTCCCAGACTACCGATGCACAGAAAACACACACACACACACACACACACACACACACACACACACACACACACATACATACACACACACACACACACACACACACAGACACACACATGAACGCACACAAACCAAACGCACTCTTGTCCCTTACTCACATACAGACACACACTCACACACTCACACACTCACACACTCACACACACACACATGCACACACGTGTGTGCTGGCTCCGGTATGCGCTCAGGGCTAATGCAGAGCAGCGGTGAGCAGACAGCCGGCGCGGGGAGGCAGGCAGCAGCCAGCCTGGATGCTGGGTCTTAGTGCCTCACAGCCCCCCGGGCTCCTGGAGGTGGAGGAGTGGACGAGGATCACTCTCTCTCTGTCGACCCCTCTCCCTGTCTGTGGGTCTCAGTCGTTCTAGGTCTCTCTCCGTCTCTCTCTCTCCCTCTCTCTCTTCCTCTCTTCCTCTCTAGCTCTCTTTTTCTTCTGCCCATCCTTTCCTCCAGGTGCTTTACCGCTACTCTGGGTTCAGGTCACAAAATACTTAAAAAAATGTATGCATGAGAAAATGACCCATTATTGTCAAAATGTACTCCCTGTATCTGTGTATGTGTGTATGGACCTGGTAGGTAAAAGCATCAGTTTTAACATCCCATTTGAAGAAGCAATTATATAGTGATTTCACTAGGAGAGGCAGTTGTATGCATCTTACTGTTCTACAAAACCGCAACTTCATACAATGTGGCTTAATGTCTCAATACTGCTCAAGTTCTACAAAGGCAAATATTGTGTAATCATACTTCGTACTCATTAAGATCCAGCAATACATGTGAGAAATTGTCACATTTTAGATAACATTTAACATTTTAATGAAGCACAAACAAAATTAATTCACGAAAATGTGTTAACCTCAAATTTAAAACGAGTGCTCTTGGATACGGGATTTCTAAGAACAATAAACATTTACGAGATGACATAAGGCCTAGCTACTGAGATACTGCAAATGTGTAACAGTTTCACACTGCCACAATTAATATAGAGGAGTGTGTGAAGGAGACATGGACGTCCGTCTCGTAACCCTAGTTTGGTTACTAGACATGGGGGGTAAGCTGGTCACGAGGACATTCCCGCTCCTCATATGACTTTCAGAGACAAAGACGGTACCTTAAGAAATGCTTGAATGGTTTATTCTGGAGCCTTGTTTGTAACAGCACCCAGACAACTAACTATTATGATGTACTCACCGGAATCTGAAAATAATGCACATGTATTTGGTAATATGATATGATTTCTACAATAAATATTACATGCTCTGAAGTTTTCTGTTCATTCTCTCTGTTTCTTTCTCTTTCTCTTCTATCTATTTCTGTTTAGCACCCTCCATTCATCTCTTCTGTGTGTCTGGTGTGTGTGTGTGTGTGTGTGTGTGTGTGTGTGTGTGTGTGTGTGTGTGTGTGTGTGTGTGTGTGTGTGTGTTTTGATCCCTGTGTCTTGTGACTGCATCCGTGTCTGAGGTGTTGGATAATGACAGAAAGAGCAGATACTGGCTCACTCCAGCAGCACCAATCATAGGGGAGGAAAATATAATGGTTTCCATGGCAACCCTGACTTCAGCCTCCCTACTTGCCTGCTTCCTGCCCTCTCCCGCCTCCCTCCATCACAGCCTCCCTCCCACCTTTGTTCCCTCCTTTTTAAACCACAGGATACACGCGCATGCACACACACACACACACACACGCACGCACGCACGCACGCACACACGCACACACAGATTAGTGTTTGCATAGCCTTTCTTAATAAATCGTATATTGTCATTACCATATTCATATTCATGTCCAACTGTCAGGGATTGACTGAAATGTTAACGCTAAGATATTTGTCAATAAATAAAGTAACATTGAATTCATACATTGTGTTGAAGTAATCATTGGCATATCATTCACAAATTAAAGTGATCTTATAAACATTTCAAGTAAAACAATGACTTGAACAGTAGAGGGTGCTCTAAGCAAGTTACTGCAAAAGGATTGGCTCAACGTCTATGAAATAACGGTCAACCCATGTTTTGTGATAAGGTTCCTTCTTTGGTCCATGGTAGGAGTTTTATTTTTCATCGTGTTTGATTGTTTAATTGCTTTAGTTGATAAGATTTACATTTAACCTGAACCTCAAACTGATTACTAATTATGGTAAAATATAACATCTAAAGGGATACTTTAGAATAGATGACTCCTAACTTAAGTATATTGTAGCTAGAGATAGGCCTAGATTGCTGCCATTATTTGAAGTGAAGTAAAATCGTCTTGTTAAATTCTTCACAATTCTTCACAATGGATTGAACAGTTTAGCATGAATATGAGAGTGGAAAAGAAAAACACACACTCACACACAGGCTGCAAGACTGTGGTGGTCCAGTCGTCTGTGACTGTGTTTATATGGAGATGCAATTAGCTTGACTAGCTTGATATTTAACATTTCAGCAGCATTCAACTCTCTACACTTTTTTGAGACATGGTGTCAGAGGATTCACACACACACACACACACACACACACACACACACACACACACACACACACACACACACACACACACACACACACACACACACACACACACACACACACACACACACACACACACACACACACACAGGCACAGAGAGAGGGAGAGAGAGACACATTGATTCTTTTTTTATGGCCATTCTAGGTGGTAAATTGTAAATCAAGCCATCTACACAGTACGTAACTGCCTTGCAACCGGCTGGATTTAAGGGCTTCAGCAGGCAACAGCAGAGCAGGGTAAGGTGATGTCTCGCTGCCATCTCATGCTGGCCAGAAGCTGTGAGTCCCAGAACAGACACAATTAGCACTGGGTTAGCAGCAGGCTGGGCATGTCATCTCTACAGCTCCCAGCATGCAGCACTCCTCCTCAGGCCAGTGTGTCCTCAGAGACGCACACAACCCACAGGGACTAGGGTATACCATGTTGTCATGATGTGGTCATGTTGTCATGACATGACCGCATGTTATCGCAATGTAGTCATGTTGTTGACCATAAGAGAGAGAGAGCGAGAGAGAGAGAGAGAGAGAGAGAGAGAGAGAGAGAGAGAGAGAGAGAGAGAGAGAGAGAGAGAGAGAGAGAGAGAGAGAGAGAGACCACTTTTTATTGGTGGGAGTTGAATCTGTCACATCACTTTGAAACCAGTCATGAACCCCCCCCCCCCACCCCGACAAGCACCACCACTGTATTATTCACATAGACACCAGCAGCACACCCGCATGTGTGTAATGTGCTGCTGTCCAGCCATCCATCTTACATGGGACACAGCAGAGTATGGCCTCTCGGCTGATTAATGGAGGCGTGTGGCCGAGGCTGAGGGCCCGGCCCATCAGCCGTCGCTCTACTCTTCTCATCTCTCAACCAGTTTGTCCCCCAAGGTCACCACTCACACCGGCTGTCCCCACCACGCCCTCCTGACAAACACCATCTGTGTACATTTATATTGTACTCTCATCGCTCCCTCCTCTGCTCAGTCTCTCTCTGTATCGCTCTCTCTCTTTCTGTCTCCGACCATCGCTCCCTCTCTCTAGCCACACAATTCGAGACAAAGAGCTGTGTTAGCTTTGGTAAATGTGCATTACATGGCCAAACATTCTCTCTGTCTGTGTCTATCTCTTTGTGTCTATGTAGCGTGCATTACATTTGTAGTTACACAGACGTTTCCTCTGTACCAATAGAGCAGATACGGTAAGGTCACTTGGCTACCGTGGAGCTCAACTTCCTTGGAAATCGAATACACGTAGAGTTCTTCTGTTATCTCACTGACAGGAGGGAGAATAATCTCTGTGGTTTGGTGCGGGGGCACTCCAGTTTCACCTTGTTGGGCTGTTCATCACCGAGATCTTCCGGTGGTCTTTGAGATGGAGGAGGATGGAGCCAGCAACGGTTAGGCAGGCGTCGGTTATCTTGCTGTAGGGAAAGGACAACAGGGTCGCGAATCAACGTGCTTGATGTAGATGCAATCACTTGATATTCAGAGTTTTAGGGTGTGGATGTAGCAGCTATTCTCCCCCCACCCCCTCATAACGCCAGCTCTTAAGCAGACCATCTTCAATCAGATGAGACCAGTATTTAAAAGTCTGTTAAAAAGTGTTCTTCACTATTCAAATGACTGCAAGGTCATTTGATTACTGGACGATATGGCAAAACCGAATATATGCGTGTTTTTGGACTGAGTCACACAAAGAGAACTAACATTTAATCTCTCTGTGTCACTGAAAACTGACAAGCACTGAAAAGCATTACTCACTGCCAATGTCCAAACACATTTTAAATAATGGCAACCATGATTCGATAAATATTCATGAGAACATGGCAAATCAAAAGGTCAGTAAGACAACAGTAACATAACAGATTCACACAGAACTTATGATTTTGTATTTGTTTTAAAGTTTCATTTCATTTCATAACAAGCCAGACAAAGAAACCAGGGCATTAAATGTGAAGGGAAAATGTAAACATACAAACCTTAGAACAATGGAAAGGCTTTTTCCACCGCAACCAGACTTTTTCCAGCGCATCACTTTCTGTTAATCTCCTTGGTCCTTAACGGATTGGCAGGCGATGCTGTTAACCTTGGGCAGATGCTTCATACTTAATAATAAACACACACCACAGCAACACTGCAGCCAGCCAGATGTCGGTGTTCACAGTGGTGGAAAGCTAAGAGCCAGCCAGTCTGCTACTCACACACACACACACACACACACACACACACACACACACACACACACACACACACACACACACACAGATGGTGACTGAATACAAGCTTAAGGATTTTGATTGAGTCGTAGAAATTGGCATTGAAACAAATTTTATTGTTACATTGAGTTAATTTCTGAAAAAAACAAGGGTTGTGGCCTTAGGATAAAATGAAATAAAACGAGTGTGTGTGTGTGTGTGTGTGTGTGTGTGTGTGTGTGTGTGTGTGTGTGTGTGTGTGTGTGTGTGTGCGTGCGTGTGTGTGTGCATGTGTGTGTGTGTGTGTGTGTGTGTGTGTGTGTGTGTATGTTGTTGAAAAACAACTGTTGGTAGGTTGATGAAGCATACATGTTTATAAAAAACAAACCCTAAGCTTCTGTTTCTCCGCAAATGAAACCTCATCAACTCTGGCCGGACTAGATTAAAACAGACAACAAGGGAGATGATCCATTAAATGAAACCTCATCAACTCTGGCCGGACTAGATTAAAACAGACAACAAGGGAGATGATCCATTAAAATCCCTTGAACCTCTCCGCCCCCTCCTCCAGCATTAAACTATTACAGGCGGAGACAAGATTGATTTAACGCTGTGAAACAAATCTGCTTAATTTACTGGAGCCTGTGGGTTTTCTCTTGGTATTGGGGATTGTTTTGGATAAAGGTGTTGCCCAGATAAACAACCGATATTTTAGTGTTTTACTAGCACAGGATTATAGCGTACACCTTCTCATTAAGGTCTGAAAACAAAAAAGCGATAAAAAAACAGGACAAATTGAGCTTATTCGCTGAGATTCCCTCGGCTGGACTGGGCCCCTAAACAGAGATGTAGATGTGGTGGAGCACAACAAGTAAAGTCAAGAAAGCTCTTTTTTCATACTGGACGGGGAGTTCGGGAAACACACTTGTATTGTCACACACACTCAACACTCGAGTGATGAGTTTCCGCCGGCTTATGTACTTTCTCTCTTCCCTCAGACAACTTGCCATGAGATGATCAGCCCCCCCATCCCTCTCCCCTCGATAAGCTCCTTTGTGTGAATTGCAGACGAGGCAATATACCGTTTAATTAAGAAATATGCATGTTTTTATTTGAGAGAAAAATGTAATGATTGCTGTACATTTTTCAGGAGACTTTTATTTCCAATTTCCACTTTTATTTCATAAGAACATTTTATTTCCCCGCTTTTCTTTCCCTCTGTTATATTCTCTGTTATAGGCCTACTCGGTTACATTCAAATACATAGGTGTGGTTTTCAGACCAAAGCAACAGCACCAGAACCTCACTGACCACACTCCATTGGCCTTTTTCCATTGGCACTTTTGGGCCGTGCAGAAAATCATGTCGTGCTGACTTGTGTTTCCATTTCTGGTCCCGGGTCGTGCATGACGCATGCACGGACCGTCTCCGGAACGGGGCCAGAGCGCGCCCACCCTGCCTCCGGGCAGGCTGCAGGGACCTCAGCCCTGCTCGCTGTTGGAGCGAGAAATTGTATATATATAGAAATACAACAACTGTGTGTTCTCGTGTCTGAGACGCGTCATCGCCGGTGAAAGAGGAATGTCCGGGAATGTCCAGGAGTTACGCAACATGTAGTTTTATTTGGTGTGAACCCAGTTTACTGTACGTGAAGGGCAGGCCATAGACTCAACTGCTGTCTGGAAGGAGTGCCATGTGCTGGTAGATGGGCCGCGTCCGAGAGAGGATTAAGCGGGGACACAACCTCGCTCATTATAACACACAATGACGCTACTACCTTGAAAAAACGTATCAACCCCAAACTTCCCTTCCTACCTCACAATTCTTATTTTTTTTCTCGATCTCATAGTTTTCCAATTTAGGCTGCATCACTGTTTAATGATGTGAAGTGTGTGTGTGTGTGTGTGTGTGTGTGTGTGTGTGTGTGTGTGTGTGTGTGTGTGTGTGTGTGTGTGTGTGTATAGAAAGTAGGGCTGAACGATTAATTGCATTTGCGATAATATCGCGATATGACAAAACAAGATTTTCTAACTGCAAAGGCTGCGATTTGATTGGTCACGTGACTTGCGAGTGAGCCGAGCGGAGCAAAGCAGTGCAGGCAGGGAGAGACGCTGCGCTTTAACCTGCTGCACAATAGCCTCAGGCTCGTCAGAAGAGCACACAGCTGAAAGTTTGGTACCAAAGAGGGGCGGCACATCAGTTGTGTGGAATTATTTTGGCTATAAAAAAGACGATGCTGCAACTGTCCCGCATTTTGATCACAGCCTCGTCGGCCTTGAAAAAAAAAACACCTCAGCGCACCAAATCAGCCGGCCGAGACCACGCTAAAGAGGTGGTCTCGGTTCGCTTGAGATGTGAAAGCGAACGCACCTTGGTCCGATCCAGTTCTAAAAAGCATACGCCTCTTTGGACGTAACAGGCACCCGCTCAGCCGCGCGCATTATGGGAATTATTGTTTGATTAGGGGTAACAGCCAGGGACGTGCACAGGAGTTTTGAGGGGCAGGTGCCGAATTGTTGACGGGGGGGGGGGGGGGGGGGTTGGATCGCGGACGAGCGCTATTGTTGACGGGGGTGGTTGGATCGCGGACGAGCGCTATTGCGGGCGCGATTGTTGAGGGGGGGGGGGGGCGTTCGATCGCGGACGAGAACTATTGCGGGCGCGATTGTTGAAGAACACTCAGAGGGCACTTTTTAATACGAGGCAAAAAGGGCAGGGGCTCAAGCACCCCTAGGGCCCTATGTGTGCACGTGCCTGGTAACAGCACATTGTCGGACCGTCGGGTGAAAATTAGCCGTGGCTCAACATGGAGCAAAGAGGAGACGGAATGTCTATTGGATATTTGGGCAGACGCCCACATAGAACGTATGCTGGCAAACACACATAAAAATGCCGATGCATTTAACACATTCAGCACCAGGATGAGGGAGAAGGAGTTCGAAAATAAATCTGATATTGTTTATTATGAAACAGATATATTTATTGCTTGTTGTGTCCGTTGAAAAATACATGAGAAGAGGACCTTGAAAAAATAATCGCATATTAAATCGCAATCGCAATATTGAGGGGAAACAATCGCAATTAGATTATTTTCCAAAATCGTTCAGCCCTAATAGAAAGAAACCCAATTAAAATCCTGTTGTAATATGCTTGCACCAAACACTTCGACTCAGAAGGCACTCGGTGAGCGTCCTTCTCGGTGAGCCTATACCGCCTCAGTTAGCGTGATGATGGTAGGTGGAACAAAGGACCAGCTGCAACTTAGGGCCCCTGAGGTCTCCATAATAGATACATCTCCCCAGTTGCGCTCTCTGGCTGACTCACCCCCTCATCATGCACTGCCATTGGCATCAGCAGTACAGAGAGCCATTATATAAGCAGTGTAAATGGACAGTCACAGCTTCCTCCAAACAGGGCCTGTGTCTCCAAAGGCCCCTGGAGGTGATGCTTCCCAGCCGGGCTATTTAGAGTCGGCGGCCACCTGACTCCCCCACCGCCCCTCAAGTGTGGTTCTCACGTTATGGTGGAGGTGTGTGTGTGTGTGTGTGTTTGAGAGAGAGAGAGAGTGTTGATGTGCTTGCATGCGTCTGTGTGTGTTTGAGAGAGAGAGTGTGTGTGTGTGTGTGTGTGTGTGTGTATGTGTGATGCTGGTGGTGGTGGTGGTGGGGGGGGGGGGGGGGGGGGGGTTGGTGGTGATAGGTCCCATGGTCACAGAGTGATGAAGGAGGTGGGGGTGCGAAATGTGTGCTTTGGCAAACCCCCCTAATCAGCAGGTAAACTCCTGTGTTTTCTCAGTGTGGTTCTACAGTGATTACCAGAGAGCCATGTTTTATTTAGTGTGGGAGTCCACTTTCATTCTGTCTGGCACTCCTGACGACAGACTTCAAGAGAGGGCAACGGGTGAGATTCCCACACGGGCAACCCAAACTCAGCATCCCAGAATAGCCACCAGCTTTCCAAAAGACAAGGACCGCAATGCTTAGGTTAGGGAGACAAGTCGTCTCTGGAGCAGAAACACACACATGCATCCACACACACACACACACACACACACACACACACACACTCACACACACACACACACACACACACACACACACACACACACACAAACGCGCGCACGCAAACAAACACAAATACAGGCACCCACACAAAAACACACAGACACACCACAGAAATATACTTAATCATTTGACCCTGAACCTCTGTCTTTCTTCACTCTACTTTATTTCTCATCTGATTTATTCTATACTTTTCTAGCCCTCTTCTCCCCTTTCCTTTATCCACTCATGCACTTTGCTCCACAGTTGTCATCTCAACCTGTCTCCTCGCCTTCCCTCTCCTCCCCTCTCCCATCCTCTTTCTCTCCTCTCTCTCTCATGCCCTCTTGTCTCCCCTCCTCAGCTCTCACTGGCTCTCTTCTCCACTCTCCCCTCTTATTTCTCTCCTCTCTCATCTCCTCTCCACTCCCCTCCCTCTCTTCTCCTCTCTAATCCATGATCCATTCCTGGCACCATTTGTTGATACTCCAGACAGTTTTAGCTTCATCATCCAGCGTGCTGAGTACGATAACGCCACGTCTGCAGCTGATTTCTACTTTTAGGTTTACTTAATATGCACCCTGACAAAGAAAAGACCCCAAAAAAAACACACATGCCAGCTGAGATGTAACATCACTTCCTATCTATTCCACCTCTCGATTACACTGTTATCCAGTATCATCTTGCCCTTGGTCCATTAGAGTGTTCTGTTTGCCCGGTTGGGAAGGCTAACGTTTCCTTTGGAGAAACCCTTTCTCATATCGAGTTGGATTCCACAGATCTTGGGAATGAATGAAAAAAGGGAAATTGCTGCACAGAAGCAATCATAATGTTCTTTTGTTATTATATAAGAATATTGGTTTGCTGCCCCCGTGACCCGACCCCGGATAAGCGGATGACGATGAGGATGAGGTTTGGAAAGGTTTTTTTCTTTGGACCCTCAAAAATATAAATATGAATTACATAATAAGGTGAATTTGGAGCAATAACAAAACTGATTTCATGGTAGAATACCACTTTGTGGCACGTAGACGGCACTAAAACTGCGATTCTAACCTCTACAGAACGAATGCATCATTTCCACAACCCACCTGACCCCTACACACAGTGTGTTGTGTGTGAACCACTGTGCCAGTATTTTCTCAATGAAAATATGTGCATGCACTTTAGGTGCCCTTCTCCATGCAGTCAAGTGGAGCACTTTAGCCAAAGGGCCCCTGGAGAAGACCCTTACATTCATACTAGTGGCTGTGCTGGTGATCACTGCCATGGAAGTGTTCAGCTGGAATGTAGTGTTTTTAAAACAATATATATGGTTATATGTATTTATATAGAGGCCAGGGCTCGCTGCAGTCTCTGAGAGCTGTTCTATTAAACCCTGTTGACCTGTTCCTTGGACGGATAACAAGAGGAGAGGAGTGCTGTGTGTCAGCTCTCTCTGCACCTCTCTGGCATTGCTTGTAGAGTTCTTGACTGTAGAGAAAAACATAATTTCCTGCAACACAAATAATGAGACTTAAGGGCTCGACTTCTGGGGGACTGGTGATGATTCTGTGACAATGCAAATGAAGGACATAAACATAGCAGTGCTATATAAAGTCAGCTGGGAAGAATTGTAGTCATCTACAAATTAATCATGTTGAATCTTTCAAATATTGTTTTAAAATTTTAAAGCCATAAACGAACAACAAAGTCGCTCAAAAAACTGCATTGCATTGTGGATTTTTTTTGGTTGGTTGATCAGCGATAAGCCCTCGTTAGCTAACATATGTAGAGATCCCTTCTGATAGGGAGGTAAACGCCCACCACTGAATCGTTGGCATGTCCTGCAGTCCTTCCTGGCCAAAATGGCCGCTGTGTAAATGACGCCGATCATGAGTGTGAGTCAATGTTTCTGCATGATGCTCCACCAGTAAAACCCAAACCCCGACACAGCAGCCTATTCCCAGAGGACGGGCATTATTATTGTTTTCTCACATAGTTCATTGTAATGAGACAATCCGTGCGGTCCTGTGGGAACACACCAGCACTAGCGTCAATCGACTCCTTTATATTCGCTTCAAGGAAGAGATTCACTGATGTGTACCGGGAAATGCCCTGTCTTCTGGAAATAGTTGCCGTCTCCCCCGTCTCACACTCTCTCTCTCTCTCTCTCTCAGTCTCACTCCTTCCTTCTCGCTCTCTCTTTGCCTCTCTCGCATTTTCTCACAGCATGTCCTGCTGTCATACAGTAAAGGTTTCACTTGTTCATTTTACAATCTGCATACTGTGAACCGATGTATGAGCATTGACATCCACCACCATTATATAATGAAACATTTGTATTTTATTTTATATAGTGTAGATCCTTTGCCTTGACACTTGAATGTCATAGATGGTGTGTGGCTATAACTTCTACAGTTTCAATTGTATCAGCCAGTTTGACTGTCATTCCTTTCATTCCATTGGTTGATTCATCTCAGCACCATCAGACACCTTCGGGTTGGAACACAATTTACGGTCAGTGGTCTTGGCTGCCAGAGTCGCACATGGCTAAGGCTGTTGCTAGGCAATGGGGGAAAAGGGGGACGTGCTAAAAGATAACAAACATTGTTTCCAAGAGCAGGACTTGGAATTCAGTGCTGGCCATTCCCTGTTGAGACGCACGTTTCCCAACTTCCTTTTTTTATTCCTGTAGATATTGATGTTGTGTGCTGATCAAAGTTAATACGGTAAGTGCTGTTGTTACCATGGAAACCAAACAGACAATCAGGGACAGGGGCAGCATCATGGAGAGCACCTGAAGACCTCCCATTGATTCAGTCGAGTTACAGGAAAGCGATACTTTAAGAAGGGGAACTCGAACCACGATGAGATTAACAGTACACTAAGGTTACCAAGGCGAGACCAACCATTAATCCATACAACCACTATAGGCCTTATTTATTTACAGCTCCTAAATTGTTGATAACATTTTTTAGTTAGATGCTGTATATTGTTTGTTGTTTCTTGTCGACAATCACCAACCCAAAGGAATGCAGCCCACGGTCAACTTTTACATTTAATATTACATCATTTACAGTCCAAAGCACTTCTGTAAAGCAGAATGAGTTGAATTTATGAATGAAAACTTAGATAACAAAGAAAACTGAAGGTAACAGAACAGAAGTCAAGGCTTAACTATGATGCACATGTTAAATTAAAACACCATAATCTCACCGTAATCACCGTAAAAAAACACCTAATCGTATTTCAAAATACCACTCCGAACATAAGAACATACAACCCACGCTAACTGTGTGTGTGTGTGTGTGTGTGTGTGTGTGTTTTGTAAACCCCACATTTTGGAGAGACTAGGAACATGTGCAACATACATTGTGCTTATGGAAAACAATAAAGAAGCAGGCACACACAAATGACCATAGTGCTATCTGCATCCATATATGAATAAAACCAATTAAAACCATGGCTATGGTAAATAGCTTCCCTGTTGTTGGAGTGCAGCCTCAAAGAAGCCTATCGTCTTTGAACACCAGTCCTGATCTGCTTCCACTACTCGATCACTATGATCGTTAGTCTTGAAGGAGCGCCAAGTGAGCACTCCTGTCACATCCCTCGCCTTAAACGCGGATCAACGTGTATCCAAATGTGTGTTTACCGTCGTCAGGCGGGAAGGGATGCAGCTTCTGTACACATTAACCATTAAAGATTTCCAGCTGATTCGCTGTGGTTCTTATCGGTGCAGGTACGCAGCGGAACAAAGGGTGGGAGGGGGAGACGACCAAGGCCATTATGGAGCCGCCGTGACCCGACAGAGTCAACAAAAGGCTGCAGGCTGTTGCCAGGCAACACTTTCTCCTATCAAAGCAGAGAAGCGGGCAGCACAGAGCATTAATCACAGAGTGGCGCGCCTCACAAGCGATGCTGTGCTGTGTGTGTCCATGGTCCGCTCCTGGTCTGGGAGACGGGATCCCACTCCCATACTGGTATAGACTGTCGCTCTTCTGCAGCCATATTCAGGATGGGAGGAATGGGGTGGAGGATGTGTTTATTAGATCAGGGAATTGGTAGAAGTTATGAAAATAATGGTTGTATAATAATAAAAAATAATGTAAAATAATGTTGTTATTGTCGTTATGTACACATCATTTTTCTCATCATCAGTTTTCTCTACCAATTCTGATTAATCTCAGCAGGAAACCAAAATAGATATACAGTAGGCCTATATACCAACCTGACCAACAAACTAACAAAATGGTTGCTTCACCTTAGAGTCCTCGCTTGTCTTGCTTAAGATGTTGCCCATAGTCACTCATCAAGTTTGGATAGGATATTGATTGGACACAGGTTCAGTCCTAGGTGTGTAGAGTGTGAATGTTACTGAGAGGTTCTCTATGATACACAAACAACAAGCACCACAGGTGATGAACGCAACCGGCCGCACAGAGCCCTGCACTCATCCACTACCAAATAAAGCATTAGACTGTCAGAGCAGGATTTCAGCTGCTACCTCAGCTGGGGGGCTCCATACTGTGAGAAAATAGTGGAAGTCCACTGGCAATGGGACAAGCTCTTTGTGGTTGCCAAAGCAGAGCAGAGACACACATAAACACAGACACACAGACACACACACACACACACACACACACACACACACACACACACACACACACACACACACACTCACACAATTTAGCTACTTTATTCAATTCCACATTACAAGTACATTTTCAATAGGAATCACATTTTTTGAATGACCAAACAGATTAAAACAGATCAGCACATTGTTATGTATGATACAATCTCAGGGGTACAGAAAACATTTCATTTTCCATATAAACATGCTTCCTATAATGGCAAATTGGAAATTGAGCAGTACTTTACCAACTGTTTGGCTCTTGTTCTAAATAGCCCCCCCCCCCCACAACACACACACACACACACACACCCACCCACCCACACACACAAACACACACACACACACACACACACACACACACACACACACACACACACACACACACACACACACACACACACACACACACACACACACACACACACACACATACACACACACTACAGAAGCTATGTGTAAAGAGATCCAAGGCCTACTATCTTCATCATAAGCCTGTGGGTGGGTACAGTTGAGTAGAGTAGAGTTGAGTAGCCATATACCAACCAATCGATTCATAATGAGCACTGAAGGAAATCCACTCAACAAAACGCAGCATTTGTGTCAGGCGATGTGGACAGACGCCTGCCTTCTCTCCATTCGTGTGCTGATGATGGAGGGCTCAGTGGGTCAGAAGCCTGTTACACTCATTACTAGTGTTAGCCCTGCAAGAGACCCCCTGGCACTTTGTGTTACACTGAGTGTATCGCAGCGTGAACACGGAAATACACAGCCAACGACCCCTGATCCCTCAGCCACAAAGCGTTAACAATTCAGCTTGTTGTGCGTAAGGATACACATAAACAACCTCATCTGTTGTAAATGCGCACCTGTTTTAAGGGAATAGCGGTCCCATAGTGGTGGACAGTTATCAGTTATCGCCTCCGCCAATGAAGCTATGTGTTTGCCCTGTCTGAGTGTCTGTCTGTGTGTCTGTGTGCAGGATATTTTGGAAGTTCAGCACAGATTGATAAGTTGGCCATGGGCCAAGTAAGAAGGCCCTTATCATGCCAAATGACAAAAGGGGGTGTGTTGGTGGGTGTGAAATGCGTTTTGGAGGCAAGATATCTCTGAAAGTGGAGTCCAGTTCTGCACCGCAACTGGTGAGGTTGGTCTTGGGCAGAGTAAGAAGCGGTCAACTTTTCATGCACATCATCATAAGGAGGGCACTTCAGTGGACGTCACAAAACAAGGAGTTCATGATGATTGTTGACTGACCTGCCCTAGACACGGCACTTCCCATTTTCTTTTCATCTCTTTGTGGGGCGATATCTATGGAAGCCCATTTATGCCAGTAAACAAAACAAAAAATGATGACAAATTAGTCTTGATAATAAAAAATATACACAGTTTTTGCTGATTCTTACATCAAATACGATGCAAATATATTATACATATCTCATAATTTTGGAAATAGCCTTCCATAGTCATTGGAATCAGCTCAGATTCTATAAGGCTGATTAAGCTAAGGTCTGCTCTACTGAGCCCATTTTGTGTATTGTATATTGAGTGTAATACACAAACATGTTACATGCTATATACCAAACAAGAAAATGTATATAGTGAATAATAGCGATTACAATCATCTAGATGTAGAAATGCACTTGTTACATAACCCACATTATACATTTGCCTACTTATGTTATATAGTAACATAAGAAATGAATACAGTTTATTATTAATACTCTTAATATTTAAATAGGTTGCCACAATAAGTCATACTACTCGCCAAAAATAAAGTGTTGCATCGTGCAAATGATTGATCATCAACAATTAACAATTATTTAATCTAATTATTTTCAATATTTAGAAGATGTCACACAGTGACATCCCAGTCCACCTCACGCACAGCACATTGCACAAGATTAGCCCCCCATATCTCACACGTCCATGCCCCAGCGCCGTCACCGTGCATCTTGATCTGGACGTCTCACGTCAACAGCCCAGTGTGGCACATTGCAGCAGGAGCGCTGCACGGAAACGGTGGCACGTTCAGCATCTGACACTGGGAATCTCGCTCGGCAGCAGAAGAGCATGCTTGAGCTTATGCATCTCCATGGCCGAGGAGGAGAGGCTACTGTATGCGTGCTGTTGATTATCTGCAGAAAACGTAACGTGGAGGCCGCCTTGATCTGGGGTATGTGATAGCGACGCGCAGTCTAAACAGGCCCACATTAAGGGAGTTTGTCATTGGTATTTTACGTATTTACGTATTTTTTTTGGCGTACTTCACCACCTGGTGTTGGATGCCGCGGCGTGAAGCAGGATTATTTGGCGAGGAGGATATCGGGTGCTCTCCCATCTCGCCGTCTGCCCTTACATGCTCACTGTCTCTTCCAGAGGACCGTCCCCGGGAAACAAGACGGTAAACAGTCCAAGCGGCTCTTCAATTTTTTTTTATCGCGGATTTCTCTATCCCAGTTGAAGGTGGGTATAGAGAGGCACTGTTGATGTAGCTTACTCTTTTCCCATCACTCATGTGTTTTCAGGAAGTGATCGTTTGGTTTTGAGAATGGTGCAATGCAGGACAACAGCCCCATGGTAATGGTTAACGGGAATCGTTGCATGAGTAAACACACCGTGCAGCTCTGCTTTGTTTATTAAGTAAGTCATTCGCGCTCTTTTATTTATTAAAGTGTGCTGACATTTATTTTCTTTGCCTGCATTTAGTTTCCGTAAGATCGTGCATTGTAACGTGTGTTGTGTATTTATAATATAGGTTGAAAGAAAGTATGGATGGAAATGGTGTGTTAACGTGTGTGGCATGCATGTGTCTGTATTTTTCAGGCATGGTTAATGTAAAAGAAGGAGAGCTGGCCTCTGTGTGAGTGCGGGGAAACGAGAGAATATAGAATATAAATTGTAGGGTTTGTAAACAGGTATGCATGTGTCCAAGATGCTTGCGTGTGTGTGTGTGTGTGTGTGTGTGTGTGTAATGTATGTGTGTGTCTACAAAGTATGTAATGTAACCATGACAATACACATCATACTCAACATCCACGTTTATTCCTCACACACATTTCCTCTTTTCTCGCAGCCCTCAATTAGCCATGCCTGGAAAGCCTCCAGCAGCTGCTCCGCACTGGGAGCGGAGGGCCCAGTAAGAGGGGGACTTCTCCTGGAACCAGACCAACTCTCACCATGTTGCAGACTCTCCACCAGAGCGCCGGTGTCGGTTGTGGTATGTCGGAGACCATGGCCTGTCTGCGCTGGTCCTTCCTCCTGGGCCTCTCCACGGCCCTGCTGTGGATCCCCGGGGCGGTCGGCTCGGCTCTGAACTGCCACAAGACATGCATCTGCGCCTCCAACATCGTGAGTTGCTCCAAGATGAACCTGACAGGCGTGCCCACCGAGCTGCCGCCCTACACGGTGGTGCTGGACCTCAGCTACAACGACATCGCCCGGCTCCACGCCGACTGGACCCACGACAAACTGGACAAGCTGCACAACCTCCTGCTCAGCCACAACGGCCTCCACTTCCTGTCCTCGGAGGCCTTCCTGAACGTCAAGCAGCTGCGCTACCTGGACCTGTCGTCCAACAAGCTGCGGCTGCTGGACGAGTACATCTTCGAGCCGCTGGCCCACCTGGAGGTCCTGCTGCTCTACAACAACCACATCTCTCAGATCGACCGCCTGGCCTTCACCGGGGTGAACAGCCTGCAGAAGCTCTACCTGAGCCAGAACCTGGTGTCCCGCTTCCCCCTGGAGCTGGTGGCTGTCAAGTCGCGCCTTGAGAAGCTGATCCTGCTGGACGTGTCGTCCAACCGAATCAAGGTCCTGCCCACCACCGAGCTCCAGGCGCTGCCGGCGTGGATTAAAAATGGCCTTTACTTCCACAACAACCCTCTGGTGTGCAGTTGCGACCTGTACAGTCTCCTGGCCCACTGGTACATCCGGAAGCTCAACTCCGCGCGGGACTTCAGGGACGACTACAGATGCTTCTTGCCGGCACCGGCACCACCGAAAACCCAAGTGGGCGTTTTCGAACTGAGCAGCGACTACATGAACTGCAGCACTTTCAAGCAGACGGACGAAGAGGCGTTCCTGGAGCAGACGCTGACCCTCAGCTGCGACACCAAGCACAAGGACATGTTCAAGACCTGGCTCATGCCCGGGAACGTGGTGGTCTCGGCGGGCAGCAACCAAACAGCCAAGGTGCTGCCGGACGGGAAACTCCAGATCAGTCCGGTGAGGTCGGAGGACTCGGGGAACTACACGTGTTTCGCCATGAGCGAGGCCCACAACGAGACGCTCTACGTAGTGCTGAAGGTTCACAACTTCACCATGAACGCCGGTGGGGACTCCCTGAACACGGCCTACACCACGCTGGTGGGCTGCCTGGCCAGCGCCGTGCTGGTGCTCATCTACCTGTACCTGACGCCCTGCCGCTGCTTCTGCTGCCCCAACAGGGGCAAGAAGGGGGGCGACGACAGCATCCACTCCTCCATGATCAGCGTCACTCCCACTCACGACGACCCCGCGCTGAAGGCGGAGCTGGACAGACACGTGGCCTTCATAGACTCCAAGGACCTCCAGGGGCAGAACGGCAAGCTCAACCCCAACGGAGACGAGGAGGACCCGGGCGAGGAGGCCGGAATGCTGGGGAAGGGACGGAGGAAGAAGTCTGTCGCCGAGTCGATCAGCTCCGTCTTCTCGGACACCCCCATGGTGGTCTAGGAGAGGAGACGGACACCGCGGGCGGGGTGTCGGTATCTGCTGTGTTGCGAAGCAGAGATGTAAGCCATGTGTGCGGTCGGTGGGACAGACGGCACGCAGGAGGGGGGTACTACGGTGGTCGAACTCGGGAAACGCCTTGCTCGGCGACAGGGACAACAAACAGGACCTATCCAGCGTTTGAATCTGTAGCACTTAATTATTCATACTGTGAAAGCCTGGTAATGTAAGCGGGCTGTGGAACATTTGAATGGGTGTAAACCATACAATAGGGGATTCTGATAGATGTTAGCACTCAGGAAGTAATACAATCTGTTGCTAAAGTGGTGGACGTTTTGATGAGATGGAAGCATAACAGAGATTTGTGAGATTGGACAACAGGAAATCTTAGCACATACAAGAGAGAGCATTAGCATAGAGGCTGACTCATAACCGTCATTATGAGGACAGTTGGTATCATAGAGCATCGGTATATATTAACCTCCTCTCCTCTACCAACACAGGCGCTCCAATATCAGTGTTCACCCGGTGGTGAACATTCGTCATTATTTATTTATTATTTAGTCATCGTCACTTATTTAGTCATCAGCCGTAGAACAGCAGCATGCCAAAAGTTATTTAAAACCCCCTTGACATGGATGATGGGGCAGAGTGTGGATATCCCTCATAATATCTCCATTTGTTATGCAGTGTTTCCCCTACATGCATCCAGCAGTGGTGCAGCACTGCCCCCGCTGGATTACTAGTGCCACTGCAATCATATGGAGGTAGATTTGTGTCTTTATTATGCAATCAAACAGAATAGGTTTGAGAGCAAAACTTTCCACACTGCAATCAAAAAATAGATTTGAGAGCAAAACTATCGACACTGCAATCAAAAAATGTTTTATTGCAAGTAAAATAAATGTGATTAAAAATGTATTAATGGGAATCCAAAAGTTTTGTTTGCGAATCCAAAAGTTTTGTTTGCGAATCCAAAAGTTTTGCTTGCGAATCCAAAAGTTTTGCTTGCTGTTTAGCTGAATCTCGTGGGCGGGACCTACGCCGAAAGATGTAAGACACGTCTCTATTGGCCAGTCTCGATCGGAGTGACAGCTTGGCAACATCCACAGTTAGTAACGAGAGAGGGAGTTTTGAAGTCCATGATGAGACCGAGCGGGACTCGGGAGCGGAGTTGCCAAGCTGTCACTCCGATTCGCAAACAAAACTTTTGGATTCCCATTAATACATTTTTAATCACATTTATTTTACTTGCAATAAAACATTTTTTGATTGCAGTGTCGATAGTTTTGCTCTCAAATCTATTTTTTGATTGCAGTGTGGAAAGTTTGATTGCATAATAAAGACACAAATCTACCTCCATACAATCATACATGCATATAAATATATATATATATATATATATATATATATATATATATATATACATTAAAATGTTGCTTGTATCACAATGCTATTAGTTTAATTTTAAAACATATATCATAGTTGCCCCCTATTGCACTGAGAAATTATGTGGAAAAATACTGACAGCCACAGCTATAGTTCTGCTATAGAATAGGAAACCCATGAGGATACTGTAGGTGGCATTAGCTCATGAATGGCTTTAGACTAAATGTAAAAACTATGAGGAGAAAATGTAAGCCACGAGTGAGTTGATAATAGGCCGTAGCCAATATATGTGATGCTTCAGAAGAGAAGACCAAGCCAAGTCCAAAACCAAGAAGGACACAAATTGCAGACTGAAAACTGTATCTGTGCTAACATAAATGGCAAATAAAATTGCCTCGTGTGCATAGTGCATTCACACTCTATTTCTTGTTCAGTTATATTGTTTAGAATTGTATGAGACAATTTCTGTTGGAAATGCATTAGAACCCTACTGGTATCTGTGCTTTTACGAAAGCTTTGCCTGCACACATCAGCACTGTGCAGATCAGCACTGTGCACGTCTACATCAGTACAGTGCACACGCACATCAGTACCGTGCACACGCACATCAGCGTAGTGCACCTCACACACACCTCAGCACCTCTGCTGGACAGGAATCCTAGGGGAAACACTGATATGTATCCAGTTTGTCATGGACATAGTAGTAGCACAGCCACTTTGATGAAGTAGAATAGGTTAAACGTAATATTTATTGAGGTTATAGGTCCTATGAAGCGTACGACAGCACTCCTAATGCTTGTTGTTCTTGTATTCATGTAGTCTGTCACTTAATATATTGATTAGAAGCGAGTTATATTTGCCTCTTATTTCTCCTCAGATACGATATATGTATTTAATAGCTTCCAATGGTAGGCAGATAGATGGATGAGATTTTTGTATTGATCAAAATGTTTTAGTATTTAGTTATGGTACAACTCCTGGAAACTAAAAGTAAAATGTTAAGCCTTACACAGAAAAAAAAGTGACATTTAGAACTTTGAGATGGAAAGATGTTTTTCGGAAATCTAGGCCTGTTATCAATATTTTTGAACATATTAATAACCCTTGATCCAGTCTTTACAGAGTAAGGTTCTGTGTTCCTATACATCGTAGGATGGGGCTTCTGTCTGTGGTAGAGTCCCAGGGAGGTTCCTCCTCGTACAACAGAGTCACTCTCCTCTTAGACAGCTCCTGTTGCTTTCTTTGATCATGCTATGAAGAAGTTTAAAATACCTAACAAATGAGTAAGGCTCCTGCCATTATTGTGTATTGTGTATGTATTCCCTACATGCACTTTACTTCAAATCCTGATTTGTCATAATGTCTGGTATTTAGAAAGGACATGCTTGCCGGTCATAGGTCAAATTTGATGTCCATTTGTTTTTACACATTTTTCATTGGAAACCTATACCTAGTCTCTGGCTGGGCACCTTGACTAAAAAGTGCGGTGTCATTTCATGATTATTGTGTTATGGTACAGGACTACCTGTGTGACTAAGAGCTAATTGCATTGTTTCATATTCACGTTGTCTGAGAGTCAGTCTTGCTGTCATGAGTCACTGCACAAAGCAACGGCCTCCACCCAACGTGTGTGTGTGTGTGTGTGTGTGCGCATGTCTGCTTTTTGTATCTGTGTTATTACATGCCTATCTGCAAATTCAACAGCACCAATTTAGCCAGACAATGAATGCGATGGCCTTTTAGTATCCTGTAATTTGTTATGAGTGAAATGCCTGGGGCTCACAAACAACATTGCCTTTTTCTTTTTATCACATCTGGACTGTGTAACTAACAATCCGTTGTGCTGGTAATCTTCGATTCAAATCAAATCATTCCAAGATAAATGTACTAACGCTGGGAAGACCACATGCTCACCCACTCCTGTTGTCTTCACAATCTCCTACTTTTAAACAGATTGTTCTGCGGCTGGACGTATGACTGCTTGGTGTAAAAATGAAACATCCTTTGGCATTTACTGTGTGTGTGTTTGTGTGTGAGTGTTCCTGTGTGAGACCAAAGAAAGACACACTTATCAGAAAGGGGTCACATGAGTCATAATGTCACACACACACACACCACACAAACACACACTCGTGTGCAAGAGTTATGAGGGGCTAAGCTTAATAAAAAATAAGCCTGAGGAAAGTTTAATTCACCAGAAATGTGTACCTGGACGTCTAATAACAAAGAATATTTACCAGTCGAAGAACTTTGAACTACGCTTCAAAAAACAATATATGCATGAACCTAAGATTGACCCAGTTTAATACTCCTGAGCAGTCATGGTATGCTGTCAAAACTGTGGAATAAGGAGCATGATGTTTAAAGGAGTTTTCTAATAGAGGTTTGGGTTTGTGAATGTAGGTTACCTGCAGTAACATTAGATTTGACTTAGAGCTTGTAAAATGGGGGACCTGTTCACGTCTTTTCAAGACAAAATCGGCCTTGAGTAATGGGTGGTTAAAGTTGTTACTTTTACAGTCGGTTCCGCAATGAGGAGCTTCACTTGTGTGTGTTGAGTGTCACTAGTGTTGTTCAGACGAATCCTAATGTGTTCTGTATAATTCCCCTCAAGCAACAATTTGTTTCTGTGGCCTGTTGATATGTGTTGATCCTCACTTTTCCGTGTTCAATGGTTATGTTTGGACAATGTAGCCGAGTATTGTAGTATCATCAAAATCTGTCCTTTTGCTTTCTGTCTGAAGACGGGGCACGGTCAGCTGTTTCTATGGTAACCTTGTCTCTTTGGTATCAGTGTGTTTTTCTCTATGTAGGCAATCTGATTTTGTTTGTATTAGGGTTCTGCAATTAGCTACATAAGAATATCTATGAAGAAAGGTAGGACTTTCTTCAATTATCATTGGTAGTAAATAATAATACAAGTATATTGTAGAATGATAAATGACCTAGCGCACGATTGGTTTTAGATTTTTTTTTTATGACCGATAATCTCTTCTACACCGGTGCTTTGATAATTTACAAACAATACCAGGGCTTTGAGAAAATAAAGTACAGTAAATCTTGTCAGACTTTTATATTCCTAACCATGAAGAAAATACCCATGACCTGGCGTGATGTGTCAATGTGATTACGCAATCATTACTAGACATGGACACGGTTAAACACACTGTCACACAGGCTTCAGTGTGTAGGCCCTCAAAACACAAACAGCCTCCTCCTTCCACCTAAAGTTGACTGAGAAATAGGAAATATAATTCCTCTCAATTCCAAGTAGCAATGATAAAAATATGTTCAGTAAAATCAGAAGAACCCTATATTGCAACATTTTCAGAGTTGGTTGGGTTTGGATTTGGTTGGTTTAGGTCTTAGCTGAATGGCTTTTGCATGGTATGCTCAAGAGCTCCTCAGATGGTGGGAGGTGTGTAACCGAATAGATGATACTAGAATATACTATATTTAATTGAATAAAGGATTTGTGTTTTACAGGTTGTGTCGCTTCCTCTGTTGGGTTGCATTGTGTTGTCCCTGTTTTTTGTGCTAGACTACATCCCAGCCCCTCCCTGCTGACTAAAGGCAGCACTGCAGTCCATAAAGGAGGCTCTGTTCCAAGTACAGGCTCCATTCGTACCTCTGACAGGAGGACGAGATGTTAAGGACCTTCCTTAAGACCTGACAGTCACAAGAACATACATCATGACAATGAGATATCAGGCAAATGGTTTGTATGCACTACAATGCATGACGTGTTAAGAATGTCTACACCTATCAATAGATCACCTTTCAATAGATTTGTTGTGAAGTATTAAAGGCTTTAATAATGTCCATGATGTAGGCCTCTGTACCCCCAAAACCTGTTATTTTCTATATTACACATGATTTTCCTATATATATATATTATATTTCACATTTTCTGCGATAACCCCAAAAATATGTGTACTAAAAAGGATATACACATTTATGATAGCTCGCTTGAAATACGAAAAAAGGTTCACACTATTATCTGACGTTGGATAACATGTTATTTGGCGCTATCTAGTGGCAACAACACGTAATGCAATACGTCAACAATAAAATGGATCGTATTACTTAGAATGGGCTATAATATGCTCTCAAATCACCATGACACTACATTGATATTGTCTTTAGAAATACAATTACGTTATAGAACCGACTGACAGGGCATTATCTCACTTTAGGAGCAACCAAACAATAGTATGACCAGGCATGAAAACTGGTTTGGGGTGAAAAAGGTGAGAATGATGCGTGAGCCAAGGAAAACACAGACCCACTAGGGGGTTCCAGGGTTATACTCCGGGGAGTTAAAAATAAAAATAAAAATTATTTAAAAAAAAAAATTGTATAATAAAAAATATATATAACAAAAAAAATTCTATAAAAAAAAATTCTATAAAAATTAAAAATTATAAATAAAAAATAATAATAATGAAAAATAAATTAATTAGAAAAATTTGACATGCGCACGCATCTTTTTTTTGGACCTGCGCACGTCAAAAAAAAAGATGCGCGAGCACGTCCAAAAAAAAAGATGTGCACGCAGGTCCAAAAAAAAGATGCGCGCAGGTCCAAAAAAAAAAGATGCACGCGCAGGTCCAAAAAAAAAGATGGTCAAATTTTAATTTATTTATTTATTTTTATATAATTTTTAAAATATATATATATATATATATATATATATATATATTTTTTTTTTATTATTATATATATATATTGAATTATTATTATTTTTTTAACTCCCCAGAGTTGATTTTGGCGTCCTCCTTGGTCTGTTGTTGTTCTGGGATGCACTAGCTTTATTTGCACTCAGTGGCCCATCCTTGTCGGAGGCCTTCTGTACCTGTGAGGTAGAATGGAGGGGGTCCGATTTTTCTGTCTCTCATTCACTCCCGTCTCTCACTCAAACATACGCGCACACAACAGCTCCAAGTTGTCTCTATACTATATTTCTGCTCCTTTCTCCTGTCATAAGAACATTACTGTATGTAACCGTGGCTATCTGTTGCGTGGCTTTCCCACTAAGATAGCTTTCTTTATAAAACATAAGTATTCGTTTTTAGTGTTTCTCATGTCACAGAAACCAACAGCTCCAAGTTGTCTCTATACTATATTTCTGCTCCTTTCTCCTGTCATAAGAACATTACTGTATGTAACCGTGGCTATCTGTTGCGTGGCTTTCCCACTAAGATAGCTTTCTTTATAAAACATAAGTATTCGTTTTTAGTGTTTCTCATGTCACAGAAACCACAGTGAATCCTGTGTTTCTGTGCCCCGCTGTGGTGTCGACAGCACAGAGCTCCGGTACCGTTACAGGACAGCGGTGGTTTCTTTCAGCTTGTATTGTATTCCAATTTTAGCGAAAACAAACATAACATTAGCTTGAAATAAAAAAAACTGTTTAAGGATGCTTATTTTTACGTGAATTTTGGGATGACTCGTCTGCCAATGACTTCAAGTTGGTTGTGTTTTAACCGGTGATTGTTGCGCCAAACTGTTTACAAGGGGACACTTGGCTTGCGACGCAGCAAGCGCCTGCTAGTTGACCTGCCAGGCGGGACGATCAGTACTTCCCCACATAAAGACCTTAGTTCTGATTGGATCGCTTCCCAAATCGTCCCGCTTACATTTTCGTCTCGTTTTTATTCGTTGGCGAAAGTGTCAAAAGATTTGGTCGTAGTTTTCTAAATTGATTTTTATTTAGTTATCGTCTCGTTTTCATCAGACTGTAGACCCCAGACCAAGTCATCCCCCATCACTGCATGAAATATGCAGATAGTAAAAAAAACTGGAAAATACACATTTCAGAATGTTTTTAATAGAATGATGACAAGATATCCTAACAAGAAATTCAGATAAAGCAAGTTAAGTGAACAGATTTCTCTTTTACCACCAGATAGCAATGTTTAGCAAAAAACAAATGTAAGCCTACATTTGTTTAAATCCCTGATAATTAATGGTAGCCTAACATTCACCGCACATTCACAGCCATTACAACACTATAGTAGAGTAACACTGTAAAATAAACGTGTAGTAACACTGTCAAATGATTGTGTACAAAGTACTGAGCACCTTATTCTTAGGGATTTTCATTAATGAATAAATGTTTGTCGATATTTAGTTTCCATAGTGAGATTTAACTTTAGCAGCTTAACACGTAGATTGAGGTATTTTATGTCCATACACAAGCATCCAGCTATAACCCATGTCACCACGTATACCAAATAGTGTGAATCATTGCAATAATAAACACTGAAGTGGCAGTCTCGAAGATTTTGGTTTCTTTCTCTTTAGCGACACCTTTGGCGATAAGCAGTATTTTTTCCCAGAGATCTCCCAGAGATACCAACATTGGGGCCACAGACACCCAGTTCGTAACATTCATAATTCTGCAAATACAAGGGCTTCCATCAGTGGGCTATAGGCTCAATCAATAATGTGTTACCTCATTCGACAATAGATAGACTTCAGAGACATTTATTTACATGAACATCTTCGAGATTACCACTTTAGTATGTTTATTCAGACCGAGATATCGCGGGTCTTGTGAGGTCTTGTGTTGACAATATCAGCACATGCACTCATGTCACAATAAAAAGTGTAAAACATATATATGTACACCCTTTGTACAAACAAAAATATATTACACATACAAAACCATACACACACACAGGCTGTCCTAGGCTCTTCTTCCAAGTGTTTTTTTTTTTTTTCCCATGGTGAATTTTCTTTCATCTCGTTTCTTGTCTGCCATTACAACAAGAAAACCAAACAGCATTCGTCAGTATCACAATTTTTAAGAATCCCAGAACATTGCAATATACAAGTTGAGAGTTGTCAGTTGAGAAATACTGGGGCCGTGTACCACGCCAATACATTTGCGGTTGAATCGCCAATGTCCAAAACCTAACTTTAGGAAGCACCAGTCTTACAGCCTCCATCTCAATTCAATTCAAGTTGCTTTTGATAAAAGTATCTCCTAAAATGACTTAATATCTAGAATCCACACTTAGCCTACATATTAATGTGCTCCACAACTAGCCTATAGTATAGCCTGAGTCTATACTTCTCTGTGGACTTACCCTCCAGCGGTCTAGGCTAATCTCCAGGGCCGGCGCCCACTCGGGTCCCCTTCCTCCAGGAGAACAGGCCTGAGGGCGACTGACTGGACGGGTGACGGGACTGGGCGGAGCTCCTGGGCTGGGGCCGGGGGCCGCTGGCCAACCCCTCAGAGCCGCTCATCTTGCGCTTCTGCGTGGGGCCCCTGAGGTCCGACCCACCGGGCCTCTGCTGCTCACCGTCAGGTCCGCTGCCGGCCCCGCCACCGCGGCGCAGGTTTGAGTGAGGCGGTGAAGCGAAGGCGGCGGCCCGACTGCAGCCATTGCTTGGCGACGGGGCGCCCGGGTCCGATGGCTTTGATCCTGCGGTGGAGTGGTGTCTGTTGGCTGGTCCGTGAGGGGACGTCATCTGGGGGTGGAGGGGCGTTGCGGGAGGATGCCGCCACTGGTCTTTCTTCTCGTGGAGAGGGAACGTCCTGATCTGTGTGGAGGCCTCTACCCTGATGCCACTTTGAGTCACCACGGGAACCGGCTCTCTCCCTTTGGATGGTGCCCTGCCCGATCGCCCCATGGGGAATCGGGTGGGGTAGGGTCCTGCAGCATGGGGTGACCTGCTGCCTGGGAGGTTCGGCCTGTTTCCCCTGGGTCTGGAGGGTCCTGAGGAGGGGGAGCCGGAGCTGGACGGGCCACAGGAAGAGGTTCTGGATTTGATGGCAGAACCCTGGGCGGTGGTGGCGGGGTGGCGGGACTGGAGCCCAGCTGGAACCTGAGGTATTCTCCTATGGAAATGGGAATGTTGACATGTGACGCTAGGACTTGTCAACACACTACAATTTGAATGCCATTGAAGCTTGAAACTCAATCCCATTCCATGTTTTTATCAGCCTTATATGACTACAGTATGTATGTATTCAATAATGGGTATTCTAATGGATGATATTTCCACAGGAAGTGTGTGTGTGTATGATGGCTGGTTCATGCAGCCTCACCTGACCCGAGTCAGACTGATTGGACTCTGGGGCTGGGTGAGGCTACACACCTGAGAAATCAATGTGTACAGGCCATCACCACAAACACTGGAGGAGATCTGCTGCATGGCAACATGGCGCACCAGCTCATGTATCATTGTCAAGCACCCTCAACAATAAACAAGTTTTACACCCTGTGTCCTTGTTTGGAGGAACCCAGTAAAAGTCACCTAGGTGGAGTCTGGCAGCCAATTTGGTGGCATGTAGCATGGACCTTGTTACAATCCACAAACCGTATTTGAAGTTTAGCATACACTAGTTATTAGGTCAGACAAAATAACATAATGTGATAATAATAATCAGTCCTTGGCCCGCTTTAAGCACAGAGAACAAGTGCTGTATTGTGTTCACTTATCAAACATTAAACTCCCCAACCCCACAACAACAACACACTGCTACCCTTGAACAAGGACTGCTGTGTTCCCCATGAAGACAGACTCACTTCCACAGATGGGCGTTGACGTGCTGCTCCACCATGTCGCTGAGGGCAAACCGCAGGTGATGCAAGCGCCGGTCAAAAGTGAAGATGCTACAACCCAAAGTATGGCTTCCAAAAGTGCATATCTAAAAACAGAAAATACATAGATCAGCTGGTCAGCAGTCAAGCAGGGCAGTATATTCATATCATATTAAAAATGGGAAAGGGACACCGGAGCTGAGGTTAGATTGATTTGATTAGACTAATATTACTTTTCAAGCTGATGTAAATCAATTTCTACAAACTGCTACTGGGAGTCAGCAGGTTTCAGCACTCACTCCGAGAGGCTTGGGGTGCCAGGGAGTGGCGGGAATATCGCCATTCTCCTCCTCCTCCTGAACGTCCGCCTTCTCCTCTATCTCTCCCCCTTCCTCCACCTCCTCCTCCTCCTCCTCCTCTTCGCTCTCCCCACTGGACGGCAGGCTCTGGTTAAAGGGGTAGGGGTGCTGGATCTCCACCTCCACCGCACCGTCACCCTCCTCCTCGGGAGCCCTGCGGGATGGCTCCCTGGACCTGCGGAGCAAGCCAGAGCAACACATGAGCACATGAACGCCTTACAGGAAAGGTCAAAGGTCGGACCGGAGGAGAGGAGGGGCTTATTGGTAATACACCCCATTACAAACAGACTCCCCTGTGGTGTGTATTAAAGGGGACATATTATACCACCAGGTGTGAGTGTGATTAGCCGTTACATGCGGTTTGAAAATCTGCCTCTTCTGACATCACAAGTGGCGTGTCCTCTTCTGTGTACCCTGGCTAGATCAGTCTACCAGCATACCCAGTGGATTGTAGCAAACGTTGCTCATTTATCCGTCATATATCTAGGTGGACACGCCCACTTGTGATGTCAGAAGAGGTAGATTTTCAAAAACGGCTTCTAACGGCTAACCACACTCACACCTGGTGGTATAATATGTCACCTTTAAAAAGAAAACATAACCAGCCATGCAGAATGTACACATCCACTTGTCAATAGATTAAACGTTGAGAAATCCACTCCTAATCTGTTTACACGTATAACCATAATGTGCTGATTTTCCCTGCCCAGTATCTCAGAACATCATATTCATGAGTATGCGATACCAGAGGATGGGGCAGTTGGTGCCGAGGGTGCGTTTCATGTGCTTGGGCGTGGCCGAGTCCTGAGGCGTCTGGAGATATGGCGTCAGTAGGGTGGGGGTCGGCGAGTCCTCGCTGGCTGAGAATTTGTCCGCGTCGCTGCCTGAAGAGCTGGTCCTCTGCTCCATCACCAGCTGGTCGAATGGCCTGCTCCGGCCCTCCACCTTCCTCCGCTGGTGGATGGAGTGGATCTACCATGGAGGAAATCATGGATGGTAAGCAAATGGCGGAAGTGAAAATTTTGTTGAATTCATTCCCCTTCCTCTTTATCCACATTTAGCTTTTTGGATCCTAGTATCTGCAAAAAGGCATAGTTATCACGCTGGGAACTTGGGCATACCGAGATACTATCACACAAAAAAATCACGTTCAAAGAATGTTTCCGAGCTGGGATTTTCCCTGCCACAACACCACTCTATAATGGGTTGCATTGCGAAAGAAAGCAAGACATTTCCTCCACTGTTTAAGTAAGATGTAAGATGATAGCTTGCGATTGGCTTATAGTGAGGATGCTATGAAAGTGTATTACAGATGCTATAAAAGTATCTTACAGCACATTGACAATATAAGAGATGATATTAAATTTAGGGTACTGCAGATGATATTAAAGTGAATTATAGTGTACCGAATATCTTAAAGTACTACAGTATATTAAATCGTATTACAGCACTACATTAAAGTAATTTACGCTACTACAGATGAGGTGTATTACATTGCACATAAGCTGTCGGGTGCAGAGCGTCTTCCTAGCTGGATCCAGCACCCCGCAGTGTTTGTCTGGATCGCATTCCTTCTCTGGGGAGTGAAAACAAACACAGTAACCAAACAAAGTAAGTAAGTCAGCAAACAGCATTGACCAAAAAAAGACATGCTGTACTAGCTGAGATGAATCACCGGACATCCATCAACTAGAAAGATGAATCCAAACAAAATGCTTCATTGTTACCATATTGTTACCATAGCGTTCTCGCCAAGGACATACACAATCAAAAAAAGATCCACCCACTGCCACAATACGTACTGTATACTTTCTTGTGAGTTCGACTGTAGGTCCTCGGGCCCTCAGGCAGAGGACTCTGAGTGGATCCTGAGGGCCCTGCGTCCGTCTTGGGTCTCTCGGAGGTTGTGGTGGAGGAGTGTGATGACGAGGAAGAGGAGACGGGCGCCGCCGGGGTCAAGGGTGTGTGGTCCCGGGGAGGAGCCCTGGGATTAGAGGGGGAGGGGCATGGCGATGAGGGCGGGGCTTCCTGAGGACCTGAAGTCTTGACTGACGGTGAACTGAGAGGAAATGACCACGACATGTGTGAAGAAATACAGATGATACATATATGGATACATAGTACATCACTGTTGCCGGCTGGATGTTTAAAGATGAAAGGGTTACCAAAGTGCTTTTCTGTACATAATAAAATGTACAACGGTTTTTACATGATGTATTGCAGCTTCTTACCACCGGCAAACAGTGCATAACCGATCATTTTAACAAAACAAGTAATAGTAATTGTTGCCACACATAATGGTGCTCCAACATTACTGTGGTCCAGCACAGGTCTGTGTAGTACCTGGCCACTTCCATCAGGACTTTGGTGGTTCTGTGCTGGGGTGTGGTTGCTGGTTTGGAGAAGCCGCCAGCCTCCTGAGTTTCCACCTCTTTGTGTGTCGCTCTCGGGGATGGTTTTGCAGATAGGCGCCCGGGCCGGGGGCATTGCTGGTCGGCTAAGCCAGACAATGGGTTGCACATTTTGATGAGGGCACCATGGCGCCTCTCACAGTGAGCTTCGAACGCCTGGGGTTTGACTAACTGCCCACAGTGGCTGCACACCACCAGGTAGAAGTTGTCAAGGGCTGGGCAGTAGCCATAGATTTTCATATCTGTAGAAAGAGAAATAAAAATATATTTAACTAAATACGTTTCAGAAAAGAACAGAACAGTGAGGTTGTAGTTGGTTTGGTTCATTTGGGTTAAGTTGGTGGTTTGAAATTCACCCCATCACCCGCACCTTCTTTGGAGAGGGTCATCGTGTCGCTGCCTCTGCTCTCATCAACTGAGTCTTCCTCTTTAGATCCACCTGAATGCAAGGGAAATACGTCTGGTGTGAGATGGAAACCCGTAGACATCATCTAAGGTCATATGTTTTAGATTCGAGGCCATATCTATTCTTTATACGTTCAAAAATCAGATGCAGAAGCGTTGTTTTGATTTTACTGTACATGTAGCCTACTTATGTAGTGTGTACACATGTAGCTTGACAGCAAGTAAAATGTACTGTATATTATCATAATTAAATTAATGTTACGATGCCTTTTGAAGTTCAATTGTCACGTGAAACTAAGTTTGATCAAGGTTATAATAACAGCTGAGGACTAACCGGCTAGCAGATTCACAATACTTGTGAACACAAAACATATCCTGCACTAGGACCCGGTGGGTCTTTTGTTTGGGTTGTGTTTACTGGGTATCGCAGACATTAATCACAGTACAACGACAACATAATGCGATTATGAACAGCGTTTGGAGTGTTGTATTCACTCACCTTTATCTGATAAAATATCCCATTTATCTATCCAACAACTCCAGTTTAAACCAACATGGTCGATATTAGGATTGAGCCGATCCAAAGTAGCCATTGCTGCCTTTGCGCGTTCACGAGTTGACGCCATCTGTCCACGCGATACCTTTACGTCATTAGACCATAGCATGAAACTCGTGTTCGCATTGGATTATTGTCTGTTAATGCAGATATTTCCATATCTCGTTGACATATTTATTTAAATTACCATGTAAAAAATAATACTGCACTGAAATTATACATATCATTATATATATTTGATACAATTTAGTTAACAAAAGCAGCTTTTCCTTTTAATTATGAAAACCATGATGCATATACACAAAGGGAATTTTCCAAAAAATCGGTTTCCAAAAAGCCACAAACAACTTTCAAGCAATAAACATTCTCTGTCTTCATAACTAAAATATGGATAATCAAGGTTGATGAATCAAGAAATTAGTTTGTTAGACACTTAACACTTAAAATTGTTGGCGCAACAAAATCTTCCGATAATATGTAGAAAAACAACGCAAATCTTTGAATAAACTAACTTAACAAATGTTTATATGCAAGTTAAAACCCTTTGCTTACTCATTAAGCAAATTACTAACTCAAGAGAAATGGCTACATTCATATGTAGCAATGTAAAAAAAACAATCACTGGTGGAGTCAATTCAAAACTACCGACCACATAATTGTAGAACACTTGATACAATAGAAAAAATGAAAAGCAGTCCGTAGCAGAAGAGTGACACATATACAACGGTTGAGATGAGGAGGTTCTGTGGTTAAGTGGGCGGGCCTCTCCCCTCCGCATCTTCTGGCTGATTGGTTGACTTGTGGAAAGGTGTTTCCTTATAAATGAACCAACAGTTGCCTCCCCACAGAATGAGGTTGAGGAAGCCAAAAATCTGCCAAATAGAAATAAGAAGATACGTGACAGGAAGAGGGGGGGGGGGGGGGAGAAAGAGATGACAAATGAATGAGAGTATGCAAGTGTTTGGCATATGACTTTCTGCATAGACATACACTGCATTTACATTTGACATTGAATTGTTTAGCAGTCAGTTTTATGTAAAGTGAGATACAAATGAGGTAGAGAAAAATCGAAGCATACAATCAAACTACACGCTACAGGGATCATATCGTCAGGGTTGAATTTAAGACGACATGATGACGTAACTCACCACCGAGGCGTTGAGCCGGCCCATGTGGGGCACACTGCCCGCAGTGCACTTTCCCAGAGACCTGCAGACACCAATAAGTGCTACTATGTTTGTGGGGCTGGTGGCAAACTTGACATCAGTCAGACCTTTCCCCCAAGCCGAAGACGAAACCAACCACAGGAAGGCCAGGGCTCCAGTCACAAACAGATCCTTGCAGAGAAACAGAAAAGTCACAGCACAGATACAGCAATATAATTAATTTAATATGATGACTCTTGTGGTTAGCAGACTTACAGAGCGGGGGAGAGAGAGAGAGTAAAGGTTAAACCAATTTTCAACGTGGGTTCATGCTTAAGCAGATCTCGCAGTAGTTTTAAAATGGGGAACTGAGACATTTTTCTGGGTTTCATTTACACAGCGCTATAGCACAATATGCAGACCGCTCGCCATTTAATGTTCCTGAAAGAACGACATTAAAAACAACATCAAAGCCGGAAAATGGACACATACCAGAACAGGACCTTGGCTGGTCTTCCTATACAGGTGTTGGAAGCCCAGGTAGAGGACCAATGAGGCTATGCTGTAGAGGAAGGACAGCACCCCGATGGAGACGAAGAACTCAGCCGACGAAGAGTGGTTGCCAATAAGGAATGTCTCAGTGGTGCCACTCTTACAGTCAGGGACTACGTAAGAATGCTGCATCAATCTAAGAAACAAGAACATTGCCATCAAGTCATGAACATATGCCAAACAAATATCAATCAACCAGGAGAGTTAGGAGAGACAATGAGAATGATGGGAATGATAGCACAAACCTAAATGGGTAATTAAAATTGGCAGTTATTTCCTGGCTGTCGTTTCCTGGGCATTGCACGTTGATACTTGTGGTACCAGAATATCCTCCAGTTGTTGCAAATGAAAATATGGAAAATATCTGCCAAATCAAAGAGAGCGTCAGCAGGAGGCGACCCAAACAAACATCCCTCCAGTTAGTATTCAGTGGACAAGACTATTGTGGGGTTAAGATCACTTTCACCAATTTGTAAAGGAAATTGAGTGATACCATTACATGACACCATGTTAGTGTTATTTTTCGTAGTTGTAGAAACAGGATGTAGGAATAAACACATATGGTATGTAGGAATCTAACGTTAAACTTACCAACATAGGAAAATCCAGCCCTAAAAATACTGGTTTTGCTACGCTTTTTGCCTATCAGCTGTCTCTAGCAATCTCCAACGGGTGTGGACACTTCAAACATTATACAAATGAAAGCGTTAACAACTACAGTATATCATATCCATCCATTTAAAACTAACGGTATACCTGCTGGTAAACACTTGCATCCCAGCGCTGATCTGGGTGTGTTACAAGTCACAAGACGAACAAGATAATCCATTTAAATTCTGACTTGACTTGACCGACCTACATTAAATGTGAAGAAAACATACCAATTCCAGCACTCGGATGAATGCCAGGGGCTCCTTCAATGGCCCCAAGTCAAGAGAGAATCTCGACGTCAGAATTGTCTGATGATGATGAAAGATACACATTTACAAAAATAGACATGCAATACACAGTATGTTGCAAAAAGTTATGTCGATGTTATAAATAATATTACCTGGGCTACATATTCCATCGCTCTTTATGATATCGATATCCTCTGATGTTGAATCTAGCCTTCCGCTTATATCTACTTTTAAAGTCCGCAAGTCTTGTCAAACTTTCTTTTTCAAGTGTTTGCAACAACTGGCCAGTTGGCACATGCTTGTTTAATTCTGACATGTGACCGCTGACGCTCTTAAAGTGATCTTACATGGGGCGAGTAAAGTTTTTGTGGGACTGCACTTTGGATGTGTTATGACTGCACATAATGCATGGCCTCGTGAATGCACATCCTTTCATCAACTCGTATTTGATTTACTTTAAACATGCATTTAACATGCAGACCATCGTCAGCGTGGTTATTTTTACTCAGTTCGGGAGTTGTTTATTTTTGGGGTAATTGGTATTTGGATGGAACCACCCTTTCCTTCTAAATTTATATAATATGATGTGATCTATTAAATAATTTATATAATCATACACATGATCACATCATATAAATTGAACTACTTTAAACAGTTTGGCGCGATAACTGCAACCACCACGGGAGGTCGCCTTTTGCTGATCAGGGAGTGCGTCAATTTTTAAAGCAATGTCAATTGAATAATTACTCAGACAACATCCTTCTCGTCATCTTAGAGGCTATATTTTACAAGGGATAAGAGCGTCTTTGTTCGCTTCTTAATAGTTGACGGGGCTGCCACGAGGGAGGTGATTCTATGGCTCTGGAGGCTCTGAGTTTTGATTACAATAATCCCCACCAGACTTGTCTTGCCGGGTGGGGTCGCTCAATAGGCTATATAAATGTTAAGATAAGAATAAGATAAGATAAGATAAAACAAAAGTATCCGGTAGTGAACGACAGAAATTAGAAAGAAAAAAAAAGAATATTTCTAAATTGATGCAGTATTTACATTATTAGACAGTAGGCCGACACAAGACCTAACTTGAGGAACACTGAACGTTGAATATCTTATCTCGTCTTATACTGGCATTAGAAGAACCATTAGGCTACATGACCGTTCATTTACACAACATGAATCCTTTCAAACCTTTGCCACAACATCTCTCCTTTGTTTGTCTCGATGACATGGTGTGCTTTCTTGTGCTGTGGGCAACCTAACCAGTCAGACCGGCAGTTCCAAAACAAGACCTCACGACAATGTGAAACATCTCCTGTCCTGGCTAGTGACAAGACGATTTTCAATCAACCTCAACGGCATGATGTGAATATGTGGGCTTGTCCTTTCCCCCATTCCCCATAATAGTTATGGGGAATGGTCTAGTCTAGTGAAAGAATGGAATAGTCTAGTGAGAAAAAATATATAGCCTATATAGGCCAAGTATGCCAAAATGCTCAAAACACCACCAACACGAAATAATCGGATACTTTCTGAAACTAACTAACTTTTCCTCTTTTCCTTCGTCACACGATTAGCAGTCATGGGTTCTTCTGGCTCCGAGATGCGAACTCAATCACATGCGCAAATTGAATTAGGGTATGAGGTTGGAGCCCCCCCTCTACACATTTTAATGATTTATTTGGTGGAAATACCGACTACCGTCGGTTTAGTGTATAGATAGGAATGTCCCTCACTACAATTTTTTTTATTTGGAGATATAGATTTGACAACAGTATGAATAACAAATATCCGACATATTATATCATGTTTTGTCTTTACATTAAATATTAGTAATATAGACAAAATAAATAATAGACTGCCACTTCATGTTGAAGTAGTTTTGACGAGACAGTCATACAACATAAATAAATAATTGTTATATTCATAGATTATGCGAGTAACAGTAGTGCACTTTTGTTTGAAATATATTTGTATTGCCCTTTTTTAATACATTAATTCATATAAATGAATGAATGATAATTATAATACGCATAGTTAGATGATTAGACGCATAAAGAAATGCGAATTACAACCATTAACTAAACATTTACTGCACCGGTCTTCGACTCAACCAATCTTGACAACCTTTTGACGGCAGCGCGAGTCAAATCGTTCGCTCCGACACCAGCCAATCGGAAGAGTCCATACATGGGTCACGTGAAAACCTGACAAATCCGAGCGTCGTTTATCCTGCCAAGATGCATGTCCCGTGGACACAATTTGAGGGATCCTTATAGTCTATCACTTTGGCAAAGGAGTAACTCAACGCAAATAACCGGTCTGAACATCGCACACACGTTTCTTTTGTGCGTTTTTTGGCCATCCGTCTGCTCGGACTAATGCGGCGTTTCATCTGCTTCACATCCAGGTTTCACCTGCCAGCTTTGAGTCGTGTGTGACCCGTGCACACAAAGCCCGCGATAGCTCCGCTGTCAGGACGACTGTGTGTGTGTGTGTTTGTGTTTTTGTGTGAGTGTGTGTGTTAGAGAGTGGGTTTGATAGTGTGTGTGTTGTGTTTACATTTGTGTGTGTGCGCATGTGTGTGTGTGCGCGTGTGTTAGAGTGTGTCTACGTGTGTGCGTGTGTGTGTTGATGTCAGCAGTAGCAGCAAAGCAGCAGCGAACATCAATTTCTGCGCAACATTAGGATAAAGCGCACACTCGTATTTTGTAGGTGGAATCTTGCCATTGGCACACATTGAACAATGGGACTTTCGGGGTACTGCGTGTTGTTTTTATTCTTCACTTTCGCAGTGGCTCTAGATGTTCGCCAAGAGCGCCGAAACCTACGGCAGCCCGTTTTTGTGAGAAACTCTGACATGGATAAAGGATTCCGGATTTCAAAAAGGTCTCTTCCTGGATGGCTTGCACCGACCATCCAGCACACGATAAACAAACGGAGCGCAGACCAAGAAGACACCTGTGAAGCGCTACAAGGATATGAAACCAAGTTGGCTGCCAACACCCACAGTGTAAGTTATCATCGCCGGTCTTGTAATTCCTCACCTGTGGGATCATTCTAGCCCAGTGTGTTACGCAGGTGCTGAGTAGCTGAAGACAGCAAAACAAGAGAGAGACCCTAGCTTCGTGTAGTTCTCTTATATAATTATACTATAAGTTAACTGCTTTCAATGCAATTAAACATTCTACATAAAGTATGAACAGTTTAACATACCATGTCCTTTGTTATTTTACCTTTTCCTGTACCTTTTTAAAATAGTAATAGCCAAGTTATTCTCCTCCAAATGTTATTATCTCATGGTGAGTGCAACAAAGTTATGACATAATCATATCTATAAAGCTTAAACAAATAGTTTAGTTGAAACCTTGTGACAGGCAGGGTGGAAGTTACGCTGTAATTGCAAGCTGTGTCGTTGCATGAAAGCCACAAAGGGAAAGTGTCTGGCCCCTCCAGGGCTGTGGGTCTCAGCTCTGTGGGTTCAACCGAGTACACGCGACCCACAAAGGAGAAGAAAACCAAACTGGATCAACATGTTCAGCCACCTTTGGGAATACAGGTTATTCTCAGAAGAAAAATAGCAACAATCAAACAGTTCCACCCTGACACGGTAGCCCGGCCTTTATACTCTTCCTCACCGGGTCGACTTCACTGTCTCTGGTGAGGAAGACCCTGGTGAGAGTCTCAGTGTGACCCTGTAAGTGTGTGGCTGCAGCTGGGCCTTCATGCCAAAGGTGGTCAGATCCACCTTGACCTTTGTCACCCTGAAGGTCAGAAGTCCTCTCAACTTTCTGCTCCTCTCCTCTGAGGGTACCCCCGGACCCACCCCTTACCTCCCCCTCCTGGGACCCCCCCCCCCCCCCCCCCATGAGAGCAGAGCTTCCTAAGGCCACAGGCGGAAGCTTACGGAATGCACAGTGACAAGTCGTGAAAGTGAAAGTCGAGAACCATTGGATAAGGATTCCCTAAGGAAGTTTAAGGGTGTGTTGTACAGGCAGCCATTCTTGTGCCACAGCGCAAAAGTAAAATATACAGTATCTCGTATTGGTGACTTCCAGGCACATGGTTATGTCTGAATATTTGTGAGCAGGGCCATACTGCCCTTTGGTTGGTATGGCTTTCTGCGGGGGCCCGCGAGGAGCTTGCTTAGGGCCACATCAGTCAACGCCGTGTCTAAAGGAATGAGTTAATGGTTAAAATATAATATCCAAATACAAAATATTGACCTGCGTTAGTATGTTACAAAGAAAAAACTTAAACTTTTGGATGATGTACCATTATGCTATACATTCTACCCTATGCTTGTAGCCTATATGTATTTCCATGTATTGTAGGCGATGATCGTATGGGTTCAAAAACCACTTCCAAACTGTGTTAGTGCTTTCATGGTAATGTTCTTTATTCATTGGACCCATTTGAATGTTATGTTTTCTTTATTTCTCTTAATCAGCACATCTTCAACGACTTGAGCGGATCTGTTTCACTGGCCTGGGTCGGAGATGGCACAGGGGTAAGTGTTTTGTACACTGGTTTCATTATCCCACCCTCTACATAATAGCCCACCAGCCTAACCCACCGATACCCCCCCTGCCCCACCCGGATAGTTCCAATGTGACACGTGTATATTGTGCATTTCGTAATAACCATAAGAATCAAATAATCATTAGAAATAACCAATATAACTCAAGAATGAAGAAATACAAGGCATAATAAAAGAGCAATTACTGCCCCTAAATAACAGCAAGGTTGTAATAGTGTCTGTTTACCTATCTAAAACTGACAGAATGAGTCCAGTGGAATACTTGTGATCTATGTTGTAACAGCACCAACTGACAATAACAATGGGCCAGTGTCTTGAAATAAATGTGATACTTTGCTTTCTTGGCAGGTCATTCTAGCTCTGACCACCTTTCAATTACCGTTTTTCATGATCAAATTCGGGCAGTCAAAACTCTATCGGAGGTAAGTGCCCATATCTTTTGAAAATAAATCACCTATTTTATTTAAATTTTGGTTTGCTTACTTAAAGTCTAACTTGTAATTGTGTTTTCCCAGTAATGACTACGGGAAAACTTTCCTGGATGTGACTGACCTAATAAACAACACGTTCATCAGAACAGAGTTTGGAATCGCCATTGGCCCTGAGAACTCTGGGAAAGTGAGTCTTGGAAACATGCAGCAGGAGATTGACTCTGCGTATACGGAATCATATGATACTGCTATCCGATTGTTTATCAGGGTTATCATGGTGTTTTGCCAAATTCAATTATCTGTCCCATTTGTCTTATAATATTTGCATACTTATCATTATTTCTGATTTTTCTCATAGGTCATCATGACTGGCGATGTCTCCGGAGAACAGGGATCTCGTATCTTTGCCTCTGACGACTTTGGGAACAGTTTCACCCCACATGACCTCCCCTTCCTCCCCTTGATGCAGATAACCTACAACCCCCGTGATGCCAATGTACTGCTGGTCACCAGCAACCATGTAGGTGGCTTTGTTTGTCTTTGGGTGTCTTGGTGCTTGATTACCATCTATGGTTTCGGTTCTGACCATATAAGGATCGCTGATTACGGGAAGGCATTTACTTCCTTGTTCCATATATTACATTACATTCACATTACATTCTATTATTGGAGTTTTAATAATTGCTGTATGGTTGTATTGTAACAAGGTCTATGTCCTCCAGTATTGCTGCTACAGTTGCGCCCAGTAAAAGGCTGTGAATTTGTCTTCTCAGAATCAGTTGTGGTTGTCCAAAGACTTTGGTGTGAACTGGGTGAAGATCCATGACATGGTGTGCATGGTGAAATGGTAAGAGTCCCTGCAAAAGCCCTTTTGTCTTCCCTTCTTGCTATACAACATAATTGGGCCCAATGTTGCCTTGACACCAAACAAAGCTCAGAACAATTCTTCTGAGTTTGAGTTGGAGTGGGCGAAACCAAACCAATTTAAATAGTTAATCTGGAATGGAATGGTCCCAGTCCAGGTATTTGAGCAATGAGACACAGATATGTTTTAGTGTTCTAGTGATTGGTTTCGTGTATACTTCTCTACATAGTTCCTCTTTCATCCACAACAGATGAAGCCCATGAATAGGAAGCATTCTCTGACTGACATGAGTTTGGATATTGTGCATCCAAGTAAAGTAGCGGCCTATGTTGGACGACTTGAGCCCAGGATGCTGTTTAGCTCTCCTGGAACGCTCACTGATATGCGTCAAGGTTTTAATGTATATTTCTGCTGCATTTCACTATTCCATAACCAAGTTTCTATTTTTATGTAAGCCAAGACAGCATTATTAAACGTCAGTGAACACCATGATGATGCAGTCTGTGGAAGGCATGGATGACAACACAGCCAGTAACCTGGTTTGTTTGTCTCAGTATTTCTTGCTGTGCACCGCTGACTGACTATGACAGCTGTAAGCACTTGTATTCACGGCTGCAGCACCAAGCATGCTGCACACTCTCGGTTCTCGCAGACGTTTATATCGTTCCCACAAGGCTTGAGTATCCCTGATACAAGCAGTCGATGGGAAAATAGGTAGAGTTCAACTAAAGGAGGTTTTGATGTGAAATAATACAGGCAACGTGACGGAGTATGCATGGTGGCTTTATGATAAGCCCTGGTATGTGACACATCAAATCAGAGAGCTAGCTATCCTTATAGCCTGTTAGCCTTACCAATTGTTCTATCAACTGTTTAGTCAACCAGCCATTTTAGCCTAAGGGAATTGTGGTGAATTAAGATAGACGTCAGTGAAAAGCAGGAAAGGGTTAGGACTTTTGTTCAGTGACTTGAAATGAAAGCCTGAACCTTACCTCCCAGTTGAAAGAGTGTGCCAGTAGAGCAAGGACTGCTTTTTATGCCTCCCCTGTTTACAGGCCACAGTGTTATAAAACCTCATGACACATGCATACATGTCAAATAGGTTAGGCTGCACCTTTGGCAACGCTCACTTGCAAAAGAGAAACATTTAAAAAAAAAAGTTAAAATCTATAACTTTTCACTGAGATTCAAATGTTTCTTCATGTTGACAGAGATGCGTACTTCATTGTGGAAGCAAAATAATGAAATAATCAAATGGGTGAATTTCATCCTTACTGCTCAGTTAATCATTGTCCTAGATAAATATAGTTCCTGAACAGACAATGGTCATAAATTAAAGCCTATTTGAGTGTTCGGCCATGTGTGGTCGCCCTTCTTCTGCTTACTTGACTGTGACCGTCGGGTTGTTTAAGTTAAGGCCTTTTAACAGCCTGATTTCTCTCTGATTTCAGGGGGCCGGAAAACACCATCTTCTTCACCAGCCATCCCAACGGGTCTTGCAGTAAGTCAGTCATGCCTTCAAACTGCATGTATGTTTATTTGACATCCAATGGTTATCAAGGGTTAAGAAAAACACACCTGCCATATGAGGAAACAATATGTCTACACAGGAAGTAGACAACGTCTTCTGAGAATCTCTTATCCGGTCTTGTATCTGTTTTGTTATTTGTATCTCTTCTAAAGCATGACTGCATGAAAATTAGATGTTGTTGTTCTTCTTATTTTGTTGAATCATTTCAGTTTTTATACACATGATGGTATATGTACACGTGTCTTGCATGTAATTTCTCTTCATTATTTCAGTGGATCGAGGTATGTTGGATCTGAAGAGGACAACCGACTATGGAAAGACCATCAAGACCGTGGCCAACAACATTTTCTCCTTTGGACTCGGTGGACGCTTTCTATTTGCGTCTGTAATGAATGGCAAGGTCAGAATGAGATATTCAATTCAATTGTATTTGTATAGCCTTTAATCACCATTACAGTCTCAAAGGGCTTAACAGGCCAAGTATTTATGACACCCCCCTGACCCAAGCCCCTACACAGGCACGAAAAAACTCCCTTGATCAGCAAGGAAGAAATCTTGGGAAGAAACGCAGAGTGGGGGATCCCTCCTTCCAGGGATGGTCAGGAGTGCAATGGGTGCTACAATTGACATACATAAAGACAGGCAAAACATTAAAATTGATGATGGGGTGCTGGCCGGTTAACCATGAGGAGAATCCAGGCATCCAGTCGCAGTCACCGCAACACGCTAGAACGGAGAGAATTGTGAATTAGTGAAGGGGATGTTCAGAGACATGCCTGTCTGCTTGTCGTGGCAGTAAAAGAGATTTCCGTCCATTCGTTAGTGGCTGGGACTGTCCTATTTTAAATGGCAGTTTGAGGTTCAGCTATGGACAGATGTGGAATGTGGTTCAATTCAGTGTGAGCTTGTCAACCCAGTACAGAAACAGGTTGAAACCAAGTGACGTGGTTGTACAGGCTGCATTGCTGCGTCACTTGTTTGCCTGAGTTTGCATATATCTGCATGGGCTTTTGCCCTGCCACTACCTTCTCTCTACATCTTTTCCCATAAACAAACAACACATTGGAACGATGGTTTACACGTTCAAGTTTTAAAGACATAATTGACCCAGTTTTAGGCATCGACCTGTGACCTATTTTAAAGTGTGAAAGTGAAACTAACCCATGTGTGGGGAATTATCTAAAAATACTTGTTTCATAACGTCGGGTGTTCTCTAGCACAGAACAAACATTTGAAGATCGCAAGGGCGTCAAACAGTTGGCAAACACAAAGTTCCTGTCTAACTCTTTTGTGCGTCTGTGTGTGCAGGGCACCTTGAGGATGATTCATGTTTCGGTGGACCAGGGAGAGGTGTGGAACATGGCCCAGCTGCCCCCTGTGGGCCATGAAGAGTTCTACTCCATCTTGGCTGCCAACGATGACATGGTGTTCATGCACGTTGACGAACCAGGGGGTCAGTCACTCTGAATGTTCTTGGTCATGCGATTGTGGCGGTTTGCTATCGGTGCTGACAAGCTGTACGTCCTCCCCCTTTGTGGGGAGGTTAGTCCGACGGCAACTGATATGGCAAACAATGCGGCTGAATCCCTTAAGCACACATGACTTGTTTAAAATAAATGGTTAAACCCCTTTCATATCACATTCAAATCAAACTTATTTGAGCCAATCATCGTCATTGTGGCAATAGTCCATGTCAATGTGGCAAGATTTAATTTCATCCACAACGTTCACGTGTGTTATTTCGTTGGGCAGATTCCGGATGTGGCACCATCTACGTGTCCGACGACCGGGGGATTGTGTACTCCAAATCCCTGGAGCGCCACCTCTACACCACCATAGGGGGCGACACGGACTTCACCAATGTCACCTCCCTCCGGGGGGTCTTCATCACCAGCACCCTGGCAGAAGGTGGGGCTGTTACCACACGCACACACACTCGCACTCGCACTCACACACACACACACACACACACACACACACACACACACACACACACACACACACACACACACACACACACACACACACACACACACACACAGAGCCTGGCCACATGCTTATACTTGACCTTCTGAGAAACACACACACTCTGTTTCCCACCTGCCCCATTTCAATATTTTATTAGCTTGTCTAGTTATGGAGGAGGCCTCCTCCCAAGGCAGTGACATCCTATATGCTGTGCAATACAATGCTATACCATGCTAGGCTGTAATGGGAACCATTGTATTGTTTCCCCCAGATAGCTCAGTGCAGTCTGTGGTGTCCTTTGACCGGGGGGGCGAGTGGGTGCCCCTCCTGAAACCGACCAACAGCAAGTGTGATGCTACGGCCAAGGACCCAGAAAAGGTGACTCAGCGAGTATTCTAGGATTCAGAGGTCTAAAAATTCAGAGTTCATTTTTTGCAGTAAAGTTCTCAAGGAAATATGTGTTGAACTCTGTAACGAAGAAGGTATGGCAAGGTCAGGTCTTTTAAGGGGGAAGCCAAAATATTAAACAGCCGTGATGTTTGTGTCTCCACAGTGCAGCCTCCACATCCACGCAGCCTACAGTACCGCCAAGCAACTCAACGTCCCCATGCTGCCTCTGTCTGAGCCCAACGCTGTGGGTCTCATCATAGCTCACGGTAACCCGTCTCACACACACACACAAGCACGCACCAACGGACACACACACGCTCACTCATTAAATTCATCCAACGCAATCACTCACTCAATCACACACACATCTACTGAACCTTTGTTAGATAAAACAGCACCAAAGCTGTTTTACCCCAAAAATCGAAAGCTATGTTTTACCTATTTTTTTTTTGTTGTTTAGAAATGAAAGGCTTAGTTTTATTAAAAATCCCATGGCATGCTATTTTATGGATGCTTTAATATAGGTGTTAGTGGGCCCCTAATACAGTACTTGAAGACGTTCAAGAAATTCAGCCTTGGTGCAGAGTTACAGCCACTACGAGCCAGTCCCACAATGAGCTCTCCTCAAACTTGCCGTTTTTAGAGGCGGGTCAAGGTGGAGGGTGGGGGTGTGGCCCTGAGCAGCTTGTGGCCACGGTACCATGCGCTAGTGTTTACAGTGGAACACTGAACACTCCGGGTTGCTCCGGCGGGAGTCCTGGAGCTCTATATCTAAATAATATCATATTATATTTAGATATCTATATAATATATATTATCATGGTCAAAAGCTGTTTGCGCCTCTGGATGATATTATGAATCTCAAACGACTGCGTCGGGTTCTCAGACGCCTCTGGTTCTTCCACTTCCACGTCAATATTAAGTACAGACTGAACCGCGAAATGGAGGAGAAAGGGATTGTTGCCCGCGATTGTTGCCCAGGGTTGTCTGCGTTGGGTTGGTTGAGAAGGAATTGGGAACCGCGACATGGAGGAGAAAAGGATTATTGCCCAGGATTGTCCGTCGGAGCCCCGCTGCCCGCTGAACGCTGGCCGCCCCCAGGGCTGCCCGCCCAGCCCCGCTGCCCGCTGCAGCGGGGCTCTGACGGACAATCCTGGGCAACAATCCTTTTCTCCTCCATATCACGGTTCCCAATTCCTTCTCAACCAACCCGACGCAGTCTAGTCTATTCACCAAATGGGAGCTTTATGCAAGCTTGCGTTATTGTGTTGCATGTTATGCGCCATAACACCAACAGCAGAACGGTTATCCAAATAACAAAGAACACTTGCGTTACAGTGTGTGTATTCACACACACACACACATGTGGCACTTGCACAGTCCTAGCTCATTGTCTCATTGGCAGGCCAAATTCTCTGGGCGGGCCAAGCAGAGAAAGGGGAGGGAACATGGCCCCATATGACGTCATATGGGGCCAGCTCGCAAATCGAAGCGTTTCAGCGATCCTTTTTTCAAAGGCGGAGCAAGATACCTACTTCTCGGTTTACACCTAATGCAATTTTTAGCTACTGGGGGACCATAGGGAGGCTAGGGGAACTCAACTTAATGTTAGGAAACCTCATAAAGTGAAATTTTCATGCCATGGGACCTTTAATTGTTTAGACCCAGGCACTATACTTAACAAACTGCAACCCAATATGAGCTCAAAAACAAACTACAGTGGTATGAGTGCTTGGTTCACTCATCTCGACATCACTTCGTGTGCATAAGAAATTAACTTCCATTTGAACAAGGGATAGAGCCACTGCAGTATAAGTGCAAATGCAGTATTTTTGCACTTCAGAGAAATACAGAGAAATGTGATTAGATCCTTCAGGGTTTGACTGGGCCCTGCAAGAGACGCAACACTCCAGCTTGCTGTGTGTGAGGCTGCAGGCTTTATTATATCCTAAACAAGTTATGATATTATTGGTTGAAACATTAAATCTGCCAGCCCAGAAAAGATAACATCGTCAGACATTTTCTTGAGCTGTAGGTGAAGTTGGGTAAAATTTGCTTTGCATATAAAATAAGTAGGATTTACTTGGTCATTCTATGTATAATAGAGTTCAGGCATTTTAAAGTTTACTGTTCAGATATTTCTGACCAATATGGTTTTTCTACTAATATATCCTTAGTAACATGTATTCTCCCCCCAACAGGCAGTGTTGGCGACTCCATCTCCATGATGAACCCTGACGTGTACGTCTCCGATGACGGGGGCTACAGTTGGTTCAAGGCCCTCAAGGGGCCCCACCACTACTCCATCCTGGACTCTGGGGGCCTGATCGTGGCCGTGGAACACAGCCCCACCAAGCCCGTCAACCAGATCAAGTAGGTCCCCATTAGAGAGGGAGCGGGTGTAGTTAGAGCTGGATGGAGTTAAACTAGGACCGGAACCAATGGAGTTCTGTCCCTACCGTCTGCAGGCGAGGGAGGCAGCAGGGGCTGGGGGGGGGGAGGTGCTGAGTAAAGGCTCAGTTATGGTTCCATGTCAACGCAATGACCACAGACGCTTTGACGCAGTCGTGAACCTGTTTTGGTTCTGCGTCAGGTTTTAGCTAGCGGACCAATCACAGCCCTTGCTGCTGCGTCACCTCGACACAAGGTTACACATTTTGGGAGCTGAACATCAGGCTCCTGTGGTGGACGCAAGGAGGATCCGCAAGGACGTAATGGGTCCGTAAACCCTCTTGTGTTGCGTCGACGTGGAACCATAACTAAGCCTTTACTGATCATGTGATGTAATCAGGATTGGCTGGATTGGAAAATCCAGGATTGGATTTTGATCAGTGTTTATTTGTGCCTCCTCTCCTTGACAGGTTTTCTACGGACGAGGGTCAGTGCTGGGGAGTGTACAACTTCACCAACGAGCCAATCCAGTTCACTGGCCTGGCGTCGGAGCCCGGGGCCCGCTCCATGAATGTCAGCCTGTGGGGCTACAGTGAATCGGTCTTCAGCCAGTACTGGGTCTCCTTCACCATCGACTTCAGAGAGCTGCTCACCAGAGATTGTGAGCCACAGAATTATTCAAACACACAAGCAAACACACGCACGCACAAACGCACCACGACGAGTCAAATGGTGTCAGTCAGACTTCTTTATTGACTACTACCCAAGTATTATTAAGGGTCATAATAAGTAAATAATAACTTGAATTGATGCAATGATACGAGTTAGCTCTATAATGTTTTAGGTGGCGAGAATGACTATGTGCCGTGGTTGGCGCACTCTGATGACATTAGCGACCCCAACGACGGCTGCATGCTGGGCTACAAGGAGAAGTTCCTGCGTCTGAGGAAGGACTCTGTGTGCTTGAACGGACGACAATACGAGGTCAACCCTGAGCCAACGCCTTGCTTGTGCACCCTGGATGACTTCCTCTGGTACGTTTTACATATTACCATGAACCCTTTGCATGTTGCGCCTCTGTGTTTCGTGTTTTGTGTGTGTCTGTGTCTGTGTCTGCGTGTGCGTGTGCGTGTGTGTTATTTATCTGTTCTTGTTTCAGAGGTCTTTGGACTCTTAACTTTTCCTGACCCTTAATGCTGACATCTCTCCGCAGCGACTTCGGTTACTTCCGAAAGGAGAACAGCAATGAGTGTCTGGAGCAGCCCGACCTCAAAGGCCAGGCCCTGGAGTTCTGTCTGCATGGCAAGGAGGAGAAGCTGATGACCAGTGGGTAAGAGGAGGCGCGAGGCTTGCTTTGCTTCATTTACATTCAATTTACATTTTGCCACCCAAGTGTCCCGCTGGTATCTCTGTATGGAAACAAAGGGAGATCCGACGACTCTTTGTGCTTGAACACATGACCGGTTGAGCAGCGAGAGCGCAGAGGCTTTAGTGAGCCGCGGGCTTCAGGTTTCGTTGATGGTGGTTGATAAGCCAGCAGACAAAGGAGGAGCGGACCAAAACACGGGCAACGAACAAAGAACCCTTGTTCGCGCCTGAATCAATCCTTGTACTATCTAAATGTCCCCTTGCCCTCCTATGTCCACAGCTATAGAAAGATCCCTGGAGATAAATGTGAAGGGGGAAAGATCCCAGTTCGCGAGGAGATAGACCTGCGCACGCGGTGTGTCAGCGACATGGTCGGGTCTGAGCTGCAGGTACACATTCCCCCCCCCCGCCCCTTGTGCCCGCACAATCTATAACATATTTAATTTGGTGAATTCCTCCCTGAGCCCTTAGCACTCATCTCCTGATTACAATGTCTCTCGTCTCTTCAGTCAGATGCACGCAAGTCCTCAAGTTCGGCGGCCATCATTGTCACGGTGACCATCGTCATGTTGCTGAGCATCGCGGCCGGCGTGCTCTTCATCAAGAAGTATGTCTGTGGTGGAAGGTCAGTGTTGCTCTCTTGATCTCTTCATACTACTACTGATGCTCCCATCGCAGGGACCGGGCTTTTATAGCAGTTAGGCCCTAGAGAGAATTCTGGTGTTTTGGAATACTACCAACACTGACATCAACTCACAAACTGTGATTGTTACCGACCTAAACGATCATGAATGCTACACCATAATAATATTTCCACATTGGCCAGTCTACACAGTGTTGATTTGAAACCTATACAAAGATTTGTGAGACAAATGTGATCGCAATCCTTCTAGGATTCAATGTGTTTATCTTAGTGCAACGGACATACTGTACCTTACCTTACACAGTGCACTCACTTGTGTGAGTGCACTGTGATCCGACCACAGTGTTGTTTATCTGTATTAGTACAACGGACATACTGTACCTTACACTATTGTGTGAGTGCGCTGTGATCTGACCACTGTATTTTTTAATCTGTATTAGTGCAACTACCATACACTATCTTAGACTTTAGTGTGAGTGCCCAGTGATCTGACCACTGTGTTGGGCTGTGCAGGTTCCTGGTCCACCGCTACTCTGTGCTGCAGCAGCATGCGGAGGCCAACGGCCTCAACGGGGATGAGCCACTGGAGACTGACCACACCCCCAATGGCAAGATCGAGTTCCACAATGACTCTGATGAGGTACGTCGTCTTCAAGGTGGCAATCTCGAAGATCTCCAAACATTGTCATTTAAATAAATCAGTCAGTTATGTCACTGTCTACTGCCGAACGAGGTAGCACAATGGTGGTTGAGCCTATAGCATACTGATGAAAGCCCTTGTATTTTCAGTATTATGAATGTTACGAAGCATTTTTAATTTATATAATATGTGAGTTATACTATGAGAACATTACTGATCACTATTGATCTACATTGATTACAGATATATCCAGGTCATTTTAAGCTACGAGCTAGTTGAAATGTAAATGAATAGTTTGAACATATTATACCAAATGCAAAGGCAGAGACTATTTATTCTAACTAATCTCTATTTCCCTGTTGAATAGGACATGCTGGAGTAGCAGACCATGCCTGGAGAGCAGCAGGCTTGGAGGGCAGCAGTGGCCTGTTCATCTCTCCAGCCCAGCTACGGTTTCCTTTCATCTTTTACGTGACCTTTTGGCCTCTACCGAAAGCCTAAAGAGTTGGTATTACTTTGCTGTGAAGCGTGAGGTAAACACTGAATGAACCGGGGTTCCCTGGGATTGGAGCCTCGGTGAAGGGCGATTTGGCAGAAGAGAGGGTAGCGTTGGTAGTTTCACACTGTTGCTATTGATTCTTACTGATTTGATAATTGATTAAGCTTATTAGGGGCAAGGCTTTGTTTTGTTGTTTTGCTTGGGAATGGCTGGACAATGCAGTGAATTAATGGCTGCTGTGAAAAAGGGCCAGAGCAATAGCATTGTACTTTCAGAGCGGCCAAGCTACCAGGCGTTGTTGTTTCAGCTGAGAATGATTCTAATACTATTGCCTCCAGTTGAAGGTGGTGTGATGTGTAACCATCCCTTTTTCTCTTCGTGTACTTGTATATAAACCTTATTTTTCATGGTTTTCATGTTTCAGGAACATGTTTCATGTTCACCTGAAATTAATTTTGCTAAATGCTCTTTACAGTTACTGTTTATTACTGTGGCTTAGGTACTATTTCTTCCTGCCGCTAAAGTCTCAATTTTACTTGTGCTTTTGTTTTTCTCACAGTGATCATTGCAGGCAAAAACTGAGTCCCTTTAGTTGGATAGCAATAACATGTTTAAATATATTTATCATCCACAGTCACGGCCATTATTCATAACTGATCTAGCTGAATTCAGTGTGGATAAGTATGTAAGTGTAATACCGCCTAAAGCACAAACTCCTTTGTACGCATTTGTAGTTCCACGTTTCCTTAAAATTATCTTACAAATGTTACTGTAAATATTAGTAATGTAACATCATGTTACACAAAAATGTATCTTATCACCGCCTAAGCAGTTCTTTGCAAATCAGCCAAATCCTGTTCTACATATGACACAAAAAAAACAACAATAAATAATTGTATGGCGGGAACTTGGAATAAGTAATAAGCACATTTAATATCTTCCGCTATTTTTACAACCTGTAAATGAAGCAATTTATTTAGATTTGTTTAATCTACAGGTCCTAGCAAAACTGATGAGATAATGAATATCAATAACCATTAATATTATAAGCTGACACATAGCACATAAGCTGAATTTATTCTTTGAAAATATAGGGCTAATCAAAAATTTTAATTGGACCTGTATTTATGTGTGATGACCAGGTTCAAAATGCAGTTGTGTGCCACATATTTCGTACCAAGCACCTGGTGCGGTATATGACTAGAGCAACTGCATGAATATTCACTGATGACCTGAATCTACCTGTTACAACCAGTTACATCTAAACTTAAATAGTAGTTGCACAAATTGACCTATTTAGGTAGAAAACGTATCTAAGCAAAATAGAAGCTCTCATTAAAGTCAATTGCATGTTTATTGACAAGAAAGAATGTTAGTCTTTTTAGGATTAATCGAGAAGCATCGCGAACATGTGTTACCATGAGACGAAAATTGTGTCTGTACTAAACTGACATTGTTTTATAGTCTGAATGTTTGAACAGCCAGACTTTATAAGACAGGGAAATGTGTCATGTTTTGGCAATAAACCGAATGAAGGTATATACAATACTGTATTTGTATTTAATTAAACTCTGAATAAAGCTGTAGTGACATCTGCTGTATAAAATAATACATCATTGCGATGGTACTGTAAATATACTCTGCACAACGATACATCTTTGTACCAGTTTGTTTCTCTCTTCTTAAATGTATATTTGATGCAATTTGCTTTGGGATGAACAATAAATGACCATGGTACTTCTGATCTTTTGGATATTATTTGGTGTCAATGTTTAAGGAAATACCCTTGTAGAAAACAAATAAAAGTACAAACTTGGGAAAATAAATACGCAAAATGTTTATTTGTGGAACTGGCAAATAGAAGGGACAGATAGTGGTTGGTCACAGGACACAATCTTATGAAACGTGATATTACGATTATGTTTAGAGGAAGTCCTGAGTCAGCTCAACTGTGTGGTGAGAACCCTAGTGCTGTTTCACTAGTCAGCTGTACTTAAAGTTAAAATAAACAGTTGTGTAGAATAGATACATTGCATGATAACACTTAATACATACTTTTCAATTAAACCATGTATGGTGCATCTTTAGGAGGGAAACTGTTAATATATGATATTGCGCTGGAAATAATCGATCACAGTATCCGATATAATTTTAAAAGGAAAAGCAAATAACTTAAATAATTGAATCACCTAAATCCTGTACAAAAAGGCACCATCTGTGTCAAAGAAATCTTTACCGACTTTCACTGCAGAGGAGGGCTTGGTCGTGAGCATCAGCTCCTCCAGTTCACTCTCAGTCAACACTTCTCCATCCCACCTCTCCTCCTCCTCCTCACCACCGTCCACCGCTGGAGCACCACGGTGCTCTTCTTCTGATATTGAAGGGGCAGGAGTGAGTCTACTGATCTCCACCACCGTCGTGAGGGACAGCGGTTTAGGCCGAGTGGCCAGAGAAGCATGACCACCGCCTGGGGGGGTTCCAGAGAGTTCTCCCCCTCCTCTTCCTTCTTCTACTCTGGGTGTCAGCAGCATCCGATTGGCTGAGGGCACCAGAGTGCCGACGGGACCACTGGTGCCGTCCCCAGCCCCCAACATGGCGGGTGTGTTCTGAGCAGGCAACTGCAGCAGGCTACTCTGTGGCGCTCCACCAGCCGGTAGCCGAGCCGTCTGCTGGCCGAGCCTGGCCATCACCGAAGCGTCTTGCTTGACCTTCCGTGGGGCGGTGGGGTTAAACTTGCTCTTTAAGACCCTGAGGATGTCATCTGGTGGTACGCCGAAGCCCTCGGCCAGACGCTCCACTGTCCACTCCTCTGGTCGCTCTTGCCGCAAGTACCTAACGAGCCAATGAGAACAGAGGGTGTTATTGGACACAGAGGAGATGGTCATACTAGTATACACATTGTGGGTTCCCACTGTGTTGGATACAGGAATCTTTTTTACTCATTAGAAGGCAGAGGTTGTTTTCACCGGATCTGCTCGATGGTGTCCCAGCTCAGCCTGCGTTTTGGGGCCCCTGAGGGGGTCATCCGTCTCTTGATCTTGGAAAACTTTACAGCCATCTTCCTCTTCCTTTCCTCTCTGGAAACATGTGACAAACCATATATTGTGAGTTTGCTAATAAGCAGGATTTATATTGGATATGGAACATGGGGGATTGGCTCTACTGCTTACCTGAGTAACGCATCTAGTTTGTCCTCTACATCCACCAGGGTGCCATCTTCATTTAACGTATTTTGGTCCTGGGCTTGTCTTCTACCAGGAACTCTCTGTGCAAAGTTATGTGTTGTCCATGCTTTGACATCTCTACTGGCAAACCGACAGTTCTTCGTGGAGACGGTGGACTTCAGCGACAGCGCGCATAGCCGGGAGACCAGCGAGACGACACCGGCGGGCATGACCAACACACCTCTGAAGATACGATGGGTAATGTTTTGATTAGTTTTCACTACAGGGTAAATAAACAAGCCGGATGGAGTTAACAGGCAGATGCCGTTAAAATAAACTAACCTTGACACGCTGAAGGATTACGTTTGGTGGACAATAATGTTACTTATTGATGTTTAACATTGAAAATATGTTTAATCATTTGAACTCGTGGGTATCTTTCCTTTACACCAAAGCTTCCGCAAATAATCAGGGTCAAATGTAATGCTTTGGTATTGAATAAAAAACACTGCCATCTGCTGGGAGGGAGGGGATGTGGTTTGCCTGGTCTCCATCGCATACTGGAAAGCGGAATCAGATATATAAAATGTATCTAAATCAGATCAATATTTATTTGGGATGTGTGTATTTCTCGTTTTCTACCCAGATGTAATAAATTCAATCTCTGAGTTATTACCGCTTATGACCGCTTATGGGTTGTAATGTACAATTTCTGCCATCTGGTGGCTGTTTCAGAGAACTGCTGGTGTAGTTCTGGAGGGATGATTTGAACGGCCCCTCCCCCACACTGCCCCCACCTCCTCCACGCTGCTGTTGTTTCATTTGCGCCATTTTGTTCGCTCACTTTGGTGATTGGGCTTCAGAGAGCTGTACTCGGGCCAATCAGAGGGACACCGGACAGCGAAGATACGGTAAGGGAGACCCGATTGAAGGCATTGGTAGTTGTCAACACGGATTGGTTTGTCATGGACCAACCAAATTACTAATTCTACAAAATGCCTAAATCGAAAGGCACAATGATTGCGGTCGAAACTAATCACAATAGAATACGACCACAGACCCGTCTGCCCTTCCTTGGCTGTTGTTGTGTAAATATGATTGCCATGCTTAAGCAAGCTAGCTAAATTCAAACAAAGGAATGGTTTAGATGGCTGATAACGCGTTAAACGCTGGCTGCACCACGGCCCGGCGTGAGGGGCAGGAGACGTCGTTTATGTTGGGTACATATCACCTAATGATTACCGTCAACTTGTCCATGCATCAAGCTATTAATAATACGCCACAAGCTGCATTGTTTAACTTGGGCTAGCCTGGCGGGTTCACGAAAATGACTGACCACACACCAACAACGCCCCCCATATAGCACAACGAGACGACCCATCTAATCCAACATTACCGCTATTTAATATCTCTCCTTGGAAATAAAGCACAAAACCATCTTGTGTACATATTGTATATGGATCCGCGATCCAACAAAGGTGGACTGGGTAACGCATGTTTGTGTGACACTAGTTCACAGTTGGCCAAAGATTGCTTACAGACTTGACCCTATGCATTCTATATATTATTTTCTTTGATTAGGACTGACGTTAAGTAGCCATGGAGCAGTACACCACTGCCACCACCACAACTGGGGAGCAGATAGTCGTGCAGACCAGCAATGGACAGATCCAACAGGTAAGCATAGAGTTGAGAAAAAGTAACAAGGAACGTCACAATGATTGCTTAGGTACAGCATTTATATGTTCTGCTCTGGGAAGTACAGTTGGAACTGAGCACAGGAGGATTCAACTGATCACGACAACAACGTATATACCCCCCACATCCGCTTTAACATATACTGCTGGTAGATTTGAGTTTGTTGCCAGAGACTAGCTCTCCTGCCTTGACTCCAGGCGCAGGGTACGGTGACGGCTGTGCAGCTTCAAACCGACGCACCAGTGGTGACGGCCTCAGGCCAGCAGGTGCAGACACTCCAGGTAGTGGTGGGACCGCCGCCCTGTGTCACCGTATCACAACCAGTGTTCCACTCTTCAAGTCTGCATGCTACGTCCCAGGCCATGGCTCCATGACCCATTTAGCACTCTTTGGTTGTTAGGTCACCCACTCCCCTAGCATGCACAGTAGCTTCTCAGGCTGCATGTTGTGGACTTAGTGCAGCATGTCACACATGTTGTGTCGGGCTCTGCCTCAGGCTTCTTTGCAAATGGCTGTGAAAAATAAGTCTTCTGCATTTCACTCCAGTCTCCTCTTTCTCCTGCTCTTTAAAAACAAAGAACAGAAGAAGTCAGAAGCCAAACATGCCCCATTGTGACGAGGACGCCGCCATTTTGAAGCAGGGCTCTTATTCCATGTTTCATTAAGAGTTTATGAAAGACCTAACAGTCTTCGGGTTTCCATAGTGAATACACATGATATTGTAATGTATTTGTGTGTGTTTGTACTTGTTTCATAATCATTCACAGGCTGTCCAACCGGACTCATCTCATGTCAAGTTATTTTTCAGTTTCATTGTAAAGTGAATGCCGGTTCACCCAGTTGTCGTTGTGTGAACCCCCCGCTTTTTTATACCAAGCCAGCTGAAATCACAAGAAATGTTGAAATTATTTTACCAGCAATGTGAGTTGGGTACTAGACCTGAGTGATCACATAGTGTTTCGCTAGCTAGTCGCCTTTGATATCCCTTAACATCTACTGCCTCTATCTGTGTAGGTTCAAGGCCAGCCACTCATGGTGCAAGTGAGTGGAGGGCAGCTCATTACGTCATCGGGGCAACCAATAATGGTACAGGCCATGTCGGGGGGGCAGGGACAGACCATTATGCAAGTCCCCGTGTCTGGAACCCAGGGACTGCAACAGGTCAGTACTTTAAATGGTTATCACCTCACATATGTCCCTCGGCTATAAATTGCGGTGTTAAATTGGTTAATTGTGCTGCACAGCATCTCTTGAAAGATGATCAGAAGATATGCCATATATAATTGCAAAGAACAATTTGTGTTGGATGAAGTAGGCCATCCATATTATAGACGGTACTTCAAGAAGAAACATTATTTACAATAAGCTAAAAAAACAAAACTTCAGAAATAAACTAAGCTTAATAACATTTACCGTGTTTTACATTTTTACTTATTTTTAATTCTAACAGTATATATAATGATATTCAGAGATGCAATTAAAGGGATACGCAGAGATATCTGTAAATCGGCATTTGCCTGTCTTACTGAGATGTTGACGATTTGCTTACTATAAATAATAATTCAATCAAAATAACTGTATACTGTGTTCAAAACATATATTGTTGGAGTGTGTGTGTGTGTGTGGGTGCAGGGAGAGAGGAAGGTTAAGGGTGAAACGTGATTTAATAAAGAATCCTTAGAAGGATAAAGGAAGCGTTGTTGTATTTTCCTCCTTTACATGTATAGAACCCGCTGGTTAATGTGTCATATTAATGTTTACATCCTCCTGTACATGTGTAGCTCAAGCTGTGTTTTAACATACTCCTGTACGTGTGTGTGGATCCAGCTCATTGTTGCGTTATAAAATTGTGAACATTCTCCTATGCATGTGCAGATCCAACTGCTGCAGCCGGGGCAGATCCAGCTGCAGGGGGGCCAGACCCTACAGCTGGGGGGGCAGCAGGGTCAGCCCCAGCAGATCATCATCCAGCAGCCACAGACCGCCATCACCGCAGGCCAGAACCAAGTCACCCTCCACCCCTCCTACACGCAGGTGGGGCTTTTTTGAGGGGAACCCAGGGGGCAGGGGAGGTCATGTTGTCGATGCCAAAGCCTTGGCTATCCCCCTGGCTGACTCTAACCTCCCCATGTGGTCACACAGGGCCAGCAGATCAGCGTGCAGGGCCAGCAGGTGGCCCAGACAGCCGACGGACAGACCATCGTTTACCAGCCCGTGAACGCAGACGGCACCGTCCTGCAGCAGGGTAAACCCAACGTTCTGTTGTTCGACACTTTTTAAATATTTTTAATGTTGTATTTACGTAGGCCCTGTGCTACTTAGAGTCAATTGAGATACACGTCATTAAGGAGCAGGTAAGCGGTGAGGCACCTTAGGCACCTCACTTTCCTCACATGCCACAACGCTAGCCTGCCCTATGTAATTACCGCTCATCTTTGAGGCGTACATTCTGAATTTGTGGGTCAGAGGTGGCACCAACTCTTCTTCTTCATTGCTCTCCTGTGCAGGAATGATCACTATTCCAGCTTCCAGCCTGGCAGGTGCACAGATCGTACAGGCAGGGGGCGCCAACACCACCACAACCAACAGCGGCCAGGGCACTGTGACCGTCACCCTGCCTGTCTCGGGCAACATGATGAATACAGGGGGAATGGTCATGGTAAGACCCTCAGCAGAGGTATCTGATCCTTTTTTTACCCATCGTCTGCCTGGCCTGACACGGGGAGCGGGGGCTGGTGGATAAAGACTATAACGATAAAAGCACATGGTTTTGGACACTTTAATTTTAGTAGTAGTTGCACTCTGTTAATGGTTGTGAAAGGTTAGAATTGTGGCAATAATTTATCACATACTATTTACTTATGCCAGAATGACCAAGTGGCTCTCGGGTTATAATACTATTGCGTTTCATCACATTGGCCTATTGAGTCATTTACACCCAACCCAGTGTAAGGGCACTAATGAAAACCACAATTGTAACCACCACATTCAAAATCTGCTGTGTTTATTGTTTATCGGCACTGATTACTTGTCACTGACATAATGTCACAGTAATGCATCTCTACCCATCTGTTCCTGTGGACTTTGTCTCTCTACAACCAGTTGCTCTAAACACTGTGCCTCTCTGTCCTCAGATGGTTCCTGGGGGCGGGACGGTGCCCACCATGCAGCGTATCCCACTGCCAGGGGCTGAGATGCTGGAAGAGGAGCCCCTGTACGTCAACGCTAAGCAGTACCACCGCATCCTGAAGCGCCGCCAGGCCCGCGCCAAGCTGGAGGCCGAGGGCAAGATCCCCAAGGAGCGCAGGGTAGGGGAGATGCTATTGTGTATGGGTAAAGCCTCTGTTCACGCAAGTAGTGGGCAAACCATCGCTTAACCAAGTCTTCAGATCTGACTCCCAGCCGAAAAGATGTGGTTTTGAAGCCCGATGTCTGCAGCTTACCTGTAGACATCTTTGAGCCGGAGCCATCACTCTTGTTTACCTGCTCCTTAATTACGTATATATTAATTTCCCGACGGGTCAGTTTTTATCCAAGGGACCTGCTAAATAAAAGGATTGTTGTTTGCCCTCAGAAATACTTGCACGAGTCTCGCCATCGCCACGCCATGCAGAGGAAGCGGGGAGATGGAGGGCGGTTCTTCTCCCCCAAAGAGAAGGAGGAGATGGCGTTAGCCCTGGCACAGGTACGAGCAGCTCTCCTCATACTGAATCCACATGGGGAATAGAGTAACTAAATCCTTAAAATCGTTTCTCTGTGGGCATTTGTGCTTTAATTGTTTTTTTAATTTCAATTTTGTGTGGGTTAGAAGACCTATACGTGGCCATTTAATATATTGCCTGTCCTCTCCTCTCTCCTCTCCTCTCTCTCCCGTCTCCCGTCTCCTCTTTTCCCTCTCTTCTCTCCTCTCTCCTCTATCCCCCCTTCCGGCGCTCTGTCTCGTTCACAGCAGCAGCAGGAGGCGGCCCAGGCTGCAGCAGACGAGACGGTGGCCCAGATGATCCGGGTGTCATAGAGTAGCCAGCATGCTAATGCGACGCCTCTCTGTGTGAACACCACCATCGCCACCCCGTCGGGAGAGCCCTCACTACAACTCGGCTCACCCCGCTGCATCTTCCCATTCAGCCCTCCCCCTCTGTCTGCCCACACTATTATTTTCTCTTCGAACTTCTCCGATGTTCTTCCAGAAAGTTGGCCTGTCTGGGGCCTCCGGAGCCCACGAGGCTGGTCAGCCCCTCTGCTTTAAAGTGTGTTTGTGGGGGGGGGTCCACCCTCCATCCTCCCTCTCAGCCTCAGCAGTAGCTTCTCAGCTGGGGGGTGGGGTGGGGTGGGGGGTTATCTCACACTAGGAGCTATTTATACAGACGTCATTCAAATGTGAAGGTACGCCGCAACCAGCGCTTGACCCAGCTTACTTTGGTAGTAAAGGCGACAGAGCCATACTCTGGTTTATCAAAGGCCCACATTTTCATAGTTTGTTTTGATTGTTTGTTTTTTAAAAGCTGGTACAGGAAGTGTAAAAGAAAGAAAGAACTTCAATTTTTGTCATATTTTAACACAAGTTGAAGGAATGACATCTGCCCTGAATATTTCTACTTTTTTTATGTAAAGTTTTCATTTGTATGAACCATATTGTGGGAAAGAATTACCTTGGTCCACAATGAGAAACCAACATCTAAAAGCACCATATTGTATATAATTTCTTCCTTTTTGTGTGCATCAGTTATACTTGATAAGGTGCCTAATTCTTTGTATGGGCATGTATTTTTATGACTATTAATGTTTCATCACATTATATCCATGTAGTTACCTATAGGTGTTTTTTATTTAAATTATAGAAGCCTTTTTTTTCTTTATCATCCTATGCAGTCCCTAATGATACTTTTTTTAAATGAAAATAAAAACAAATACCAGATAACTCAAGGTTTCGTATTCACTAGACCTAGAGCTACTTCTATTTTTACAAAAACAAAGTCTTCGCTTAAATTTTACATTCTGAAGTGAAGTATTACTATATGTATCTAAAGTATTCATGCTTACCACAGGCATAGGACCAAATGCATTAAGTCAGGACGAGGTGAAAAGTATTAGGTATAGAAAATGTAAAGCCTTAAATGTGTTTGACCATGCATGCGTGAGACCGGATATACTAAACATAAAACATCAAATGTATGGGCTAGGATACATTGTTCAGCCATTACATTGTTATTTGCTCAACTTATAATTTATGACAGAATATACACAGGAAATGGAACAATACGGAAAACTGTATTGTGTGTCGCAGACTGAAACTCGTAGGCAAGCCGAGTTTTGCTTTTGCTCTGTTTTACCTCCCGTTCTGATGAATGGTGACATACATTGACCCCGCCACCAATAACACGCCTATATCATACATTTATATAGGCCATATATACTAAAGTACTAAAGTCCGTGTTGCATGTATACACGTTCACGTCCATTTGAAAATATATAGGTTAACGTTCTTTGTTCCGCTGTGGTTGTCCTGGCATAAAAAAACGTAGAAGGCATAGGCATAAACATTAAGAAATACAGTGTAACAGAATGATAGAATTAATGCACTACATCTACCGCCTTAAAAAATATGATGATGCTGATTGGACGATACCACACACACACACACACACACACACACACACACACACACACACACACACACACACACACACACACACACACATACTGACCACTAGTTCAGGTGATGACACTAAAACGACAAATCGCCCCCTGTGTGTGTGCGTGTGCGTGTGCGTTTGTGCGCGTTTACTGCCGTCTGGCGATGACAGCGAACAGGGACAACATGTGATTCTGCCGGCTCGTACAGTAATGACGCTGGGAGACAGGCCGACACCATTTCATTAAACAAATTTCGGCTGAAGGTCAAACTAGAATCACCAGAAGCACATCCCATCTGAACATTTCTACAAACCGACGCCAGGAGGAGACTACTAGGGAAGGCTGTTCGCTCCAGATCGGAGATCATACAATATTATTTCGTCCTCTTAACCGCTTCGCACCGTTAACGCAATGACTGACTCGGTGGTGGAAGGCATGACGGACGTCAAACAGGCGACGAAATATGTGAAAGAAACCGAGAATGTCGCAGAGAAATATTCATCCCTGACTGTGAGCAAGAACAGCGATATGAACATGAACGTCGGGGAGCTGCCATCCGCGGCGTTCACTGCGGTCCCGACTCTGAAATCCGTCAAGAAGGTAAGCGCCTTGATGTCGGGTCATTTGCTGTGTGTGTGACATGAATACGGCTCTCTTGTAGGCTATTATTCCCTCGGAAGCCACAGTAAGTCCCGGGTAGTGCGCAGTGGTGTCGTGCATGTTTTCCATGATCACTGATCTCTCTCTAGTAGCCTACATAGGCCTATAGGCTACACACATCACAGGAGGAAACACAACTTTTCTATTGGACTGGATTAGATTATCCTAGATGTCAAGTAGGCCTACACCTTTCGGAGAAAAACAGTGCAGAAATTTGCGTTGCACTAAATGTGCTCAAAAGTTTTCAACATAGATAAATCAAAATGTATTAATATGACGATGAAAGGCCAGTGAAAGGCAGACAGGTAATGCGTCCTAGTTTAATTCAGTGTGGGGCACTTGGTGTAAGCAGAGGTGTTGTTTGGCTTATGGCAGCGTTGCGCTGCGGCAGAACCGTTACTTTGATCGCGGCTCAGATAGGCTTCCGACGTGACGTTAAATTTCCTGTATTTTTTCTTTTTTAAAGAAGCCGTTTTATTAAGTGATGTCACGCGGACCACGTTATTTTTACTCAACCAGAACCGAGGCAGTTATGTGAAGGAATATAAGCCAATATATATTGTTTATCGTTTCCCTGAACTGTCCTTCTCAGTCTGACAAGTTAGAATAAGTAGGCGCACTTGCAGACTCAGGGAATCAGATGTAAAACGTTTGCCTATTTGCCTATTAAATTAAATGTGAGATCCCAGTGCCTCACAGTGCCCTCTGTTCCATCGCACAAGAGGAACATAGAAAAGCCCAAGAAATATGGTCAAAATTAAAAAGGTAGAAAAGACAATGTTGACTATGAAAGTTATCTGTATCATGGAGCTCGTCACCCTTGCAGGTCACCCCCGTTAAACAGACCTAGGTGGGCAGAATCCTTCTCTGTTTCAGTTCAACAGTTCATAACAGCTTTAGGTGAATGGCCTCTGTGACTGTATATCCCTAATACATCAATAAGACTCCTCTGATATGGCAATACAGAAACCAACGTTTGTTGACATGGTACGGAATCGCACCGACACTGAGGAATCTTCATTCTTCAATTATTTATTCCTGTAAACATTACTTTCTACCCATGTGTGTGCTACAGGTGGATATGATATCTTACAAACTCACTAAGTGAGTTGGAGTGATTTGCAAAGCACTATGTAAATGCAATTAATAATAATTGAATAATAATAATTCATTATCAACCAACTATATTTATCTATATGAAAGTCAAATGTGAAATTTGAAACCGAGCCAAGAGACTCTAAGAAGGTACTATTTTGACCATCTATGCTTTCCTAGAATACCTAAAGCTCATCCACAGTAACCTATGGTTACCAATGGTAAAGGTCGGCATAACTGCGGACCGAAGCACATCTGCATAGTTTTACAGCGCTTCAAATTAGATACAGTGTTTTCAAATTGTTTCTGCTGAGCTAAGGCTGAAATGACCTCCCTACCTTGATGTTAACATTGAATACAAACATTTTTCTAATGATATAGTGACATAAACAGTAAAAAGGTTGCGGCACAGAGTGAAGGTCACAATGTGTTTTGGGGGAGGTTAATTATATTTTGTGTCCACCCGGCTTGTGTTGAGCTTAACAACACTTTTTGCCCAGATATCGTAAGGCCTCCGCATCTCACAGTTCCCATCAGAAACCTACAAGTAGTGGTGCTGCTGAAGGCTGTCTAAGTATTTAGATGGAGGATGGGTTGGAACACGTAACTTGTTGATGCAGCAGGAGGTTGAAAGTTCAGCTCCCTTTGAAAACCGCCGTAATCAGTGTGTGTGTATGTGTGTGGGGGGGGGGGGGGCGTGTGTGTGAGTGTGTGTCTGAATGTGTGTGTTTAAATGAAACAAATAGACAGAGGATATGAACTGTCTCTCTCTTTTATCTGCATGATGTTTGGTGTGTCTACATGCGCTGTGGTCTCCTGAAAGCCCAAACCTTAGCCTATGACCCCAGTGGCCCAGAGAGTTACATGATGAGACGGTCAAACCAGAAAGAGGGAAAAGAGAGCCTGGATTAGACAGGCCTGTCCCCCCCCCACACTCTCACTCTCTCTCCAGGTTGGCCATTAGAATGATGACAATCGTGAAGAACCTCCCACCAGCGCTGGCTGGGTGGGTTTTGGGATAATAGCCTCAGGAACACTGAGTTCCACCATAAAAAAAGACCATAGGCTCAGGGAGACGCATACATGGACACAGGAGAAAAACCACCGACTCAATCAGAAGTCATGGCACACAGACATGCACACGGCAGGGAGCGGGTGAGTCTGGAAGTAATGCCTCTTCTCTGGAAGTTGTATATATATATATATATATATATATAGTCTGTTGTTTTGTCTATTGTCAGGAATGAGTCTGATCTGTTTGTGATCATTTGATTTAATGTGTCCAAACCAAACTGTACGAGGCCAAATGATTCCTTCCTCTATAGAGCAAATTTAGAAGTTCCATTTAGAAGTTCCACTTTCCAAGAGGTCACACAATTCAACACCTCAATTTTAAACAATTAACTGGTGAATTGTTCATAAAATCAACAAGCTTTGCTCTCCCATTAAAATACAGTTAACTGCTGGAGTAGTAGGATAACAGTCCTTTAGTTACATTCACATGCAGTACTGACACTGAAACACAAACACTTAGCTATAGAACCTCATCTTTTATCCCCAAGAGAGCAAATGGATTCAAAGTAAACAGAAAGTAGTTTTCCACAAGGTATGAGGAGACATTGCACACCGCAAACCAAAACAGCACCACACAGAGATCACCGTAGTCCACTCTGCCTCCCAGGCTTCTTGAGTTCCTTCAGTGAATATATACGCTCCACAGGGTCTCTCTCCCACAGTACAATTATCTTTGGATGAGTATAATGAGAGATGGAGACCCAGACACGGAATACAAAAATTAATCTTTCAACCAAATATTATGACATGTTTTTCGCCTGATCATGACATTTGGATCATTTTTAAGTGTAAAATTGTAAGTTCTCTATGAATTTCCGTTATTGCAGGGAAATTCATTTCCTTCAAATGCATTCAAGGAATGATATATTCTGTTATAAGATTATGGCAATGAAAACTAAGATAACTATTGATAATTATGGTTAATCATGGTCTTTGAAGTTATTGTCTGTATTACACAAATATTCGTATAGCCTTAGCAAAATTATGATTTTAGGGTATTATTTGGGATTAAAAGTAGAACAATCTTAAGTACTGCATGTAAGTACAACAATTCTGTTAATTGACATATAGCACGATATTGACAGAACATACAGATATAATATATGTATTTGTCAAAGTAAATCAAATTACCTACCTAGCGTGCGTCTTAATTGTTGGCAAGACATTCCCCTCTTTGGAATCTGACAACTGTGTGTTGTGTCAACTTTGGAGCGCTGCACATTTGTTTTCAGTCCAAACACATTTTATCGATATCGTAAACATCACAAGAAGACATGTCATGCTACATGACATTGTAGCATGACATGACATCTCATGTTGTGCCTTTACAGGGGAAACATTCTACATCTTAAGGCTGGAAATGTATGTTAAATACAAATTATTAATCCTCTTTTAATCTTGCAATTCACCAATTAAAAATAAGACTTAATTTTAAGAATATTATTTGGGAACTATGTCCGATACTGACAAAATATTTGTTAAGGTCAGTGAACAATACAGCAAATCTACTTCTAATGCCCATTTAATGTATTACAACTATGGTCTCTATGGGTTGAACACACTCAAATACGATGAACTTGGCAGAGATGATATAATAGTTTCAGTAGTCACTTTCAAGTGAAAATTATCATTTCACTTTATTTCATCATCATGGCCTTAAATTAAAACAAATACGTAGCATTGATCTATTTATGTGGCATAGATTATGTTTTTGGTCTGAAGAAAATGTAATTCTTCAGGGTATCTGCCTGCATGTGGCATCATTAAGTCCCCTAATTTCTTTCTCAAGTCTAACACATTGACAGGCTTGTTTCCCTCATTGACCTGGTTTAGAGGGTCTGACAGGACATCTGGCTAACTCTACCTAATCTCTCCAATGGTGACAACTGACTGTCTACTGCTAGCGAGAATGGTCCTGGCTCAGAGTGTCCTGGCATGGATTTGTCCGATCTCACGGCTTATTCTAGCACACAGAGCTTTAAATACGGCTAATTGTACGCTGGCCACTGTCTTGTAAGATAGCCATGTAACCATTAAACCCAATTTGCTTTCTAATGTTGCTGGCATAGGGCTTTACTAAACCATTACCCTACCTTTCTTTACCCAGAAAACTGTATTTTGTTTTATCTATTTATAACGTCTTGGCTGGCAATTTGATAGCTTCGGTTGACATAGACAAAGGTGCAGTGTGCAAGCAAATGAAAGTGGTTCAGAATAGTATAAATGCCATAGCTTTCATGTTTATATAATGCATGAACAGTATAGAATAATATTTGACCTGAATCCCCTTTATGTATGAAAATAGCTTGTTTGAGCATCTCCCTTTACTCTTCTATTTGGATATCTGTATCTGGGTCTTCCAATAGCTTGGAAATAGGCCTATGTAAATAGTTGGTTTGATCTTGTAAATAGTTAAATAATATGTTGGATCTTCAGCCCCCCATTTGTAGATTGTTTTTATTTTTTAACATTTATACTTCAAATAGCCAATGCGATTTTCCTGTAGTGAGTCTGTGATTATTTGGCTAAAGATTTTTCTATCCATGGCTTATGGCTTATGCTGCTTTCACATGCGATAGACAGCTAATCTTTTGCACCCGGAATTATATGATAATTGTATTTGATAGAATTTATTCCATGCTTTGTAAACAAAAGCATATCCTCATGTGAGTTTTGTTTTGCCATCCCGACATTCCGCCTGTTTGTTCCTATTCCCTTGCCGTCCAGAAGGTGTTGTCCGTCTGCTGTCTGCCTGAATCCATGTGGTCGCAGCATTCAGGGGACCTCTCCCCTCGCTTGACAGCACCACTTATATTTATGCATATATATATTTTGCGATTGTGCTTATATATGTATGAGCGCATGAAGTGATCTGGCGACTTTTATGTTATTTTATAGAATAACATTATTAAAAATCATTATCGACCTTTGTTGATTACACATGTCATAGCTTTCATAGCTTTTAGCTATGCGTTAGTTGAAATGTGATGTATTGCAACTTTAACTCGGTATTCCATCTGCTGAGGCCTCTTTGCACTACATCAGAGCAGAGTAACAGTGTGTCTAAAAATAGGCACTTTGCGTGACCCACCTATGATTAATCCATGTGTTTGATATGTTATTAATTAATGTGATAACTGTTAAACCTAGCAGAAATAATTTAGGGAGGCCTCCCTGGCATACTTAGATAAGTGTGTTGTTCTTTTCTACTGTACAATGCTATCTGACTGGCTTGGCAGTCGCAAAGTCTGACTCTGACCAACAATGAATCATACCTCATACCTGCACAGAACTAACTTAATTGTATGATATTGTAGTTTTGCTTTGCTTGGGGAAGAATGTGCAGCGGCGCTCCTATAACATACTTTGGGGAGGACCCTGGATACCCTTTACAGACAGTTGAAAGTTGATTACTAAGTGATTATTGTGTGTGCGTGCTCCAGCATTAACCTGATACTTTTGTGTTCTGCAGATCCAGTTTGCCAACACAGAGGACAAGCAGGAGTTCAGCAAGTACCCCACCAAGGCCGGCCGGCGCTCTCTGTCTCGGTCCATCTCCCAGTCCTCCACTGACAGCTACAGCTCAGGTACTGCAGAAATGTGTGTGTGGGGAGGGTATTCATGATTAGCAAGCTGGCTGCATTTTCTCCAATATCATATTTCCAGTTGTGATTCCAGGTAGCCTATACATGTTCATTCTTGTTTCTATGACAAATGAAATAATACGAAATAATACCCCTCACATACACACGCACGCGTGCACACACACCTGCGTTCCATCTCAGGCATTGGTTTCATAAGTACCTCCTTTGTACAGAGTATTATGCTGACCTTTTCTGTGCCCCCGTTTCCCCAGCTGCCTCCTACTCTGACAGCTCCGATGATGAGACCTCACCCCGGGAAAAGACTCAGGCCAACACCCATGGTAGCAGCGACTTCTGTGTCAAGAACATCAAACAGGCCGAGTTTGGCCGACGCGAGATTGAGATCGCAGAACAAGGTAACAGCTGAGATATTCATTCAGAGAGGAAGCATTGAACAGAGTGTGTGTCAGAGCTCCACCGGGATGTGGTGTTGACTAGAGAGGCCATGCTGTTTGCTCAATGGTGAATCTCTGAATCCCTATGGATCCATGAACCCCAGTGTGAGAATGCAGGTTCAATATAATCAGAACAGAGGGAATCTCCAGTTTTCCAGAGTTCTCAGACGTCTCATTGTCTGGATCCACAATTCCTATCCAAGCTTTTCTTCTCAGGCCAGCACCATATAATATGGGCTGGCTTGGTTTTTACTTTACCTCTGCATCTCTAACAGTCCTATTTTATTCCGCCTACATCCACTGTGCTCTCCCCAGAGCCTGGGTGAGTGATGAGCCAGCACAAGTAGCACACGAGTGCTGTTCTGAGTAATATGCTTGCACCCCACAGCTGTGGAGGTCGTTGTACTTCAACCAACCTGATTTTTTTCTGTTGTTCACAGCACACCCTTCATCTAGAACAAGCTCTTTTTACGTTCAGACCTCTCATACAGAACAAGCTAGTACCAATTCAAACCTCTCATATGATCTGTTTATTTCACGCTGTTGTTCATCATCAATTTGAACTCGCACTTCACCCGTCTCCTCTCGTCTGCTTTACAGATATGTCTGCCCTGATCTCCCTGAGGAAGAGAGCCCAGGGTGAAAAGCCATTGGCCGGGGCCAAGATCGTAGGCTGCACCCATATAACTGCACAGACTGCAGTACGTACCCCCATTCGCTGTTTCCTGCATTGTCTTTGGGACTTTGGTCACATTATGCCTGACCACCGGTATCAGTTGTGCTTTTATGTGTTCTGTGTTAGGTTCTGATTGAGACCTTGGTCGCCCTGGGCGCCCAATGTCGCTGGACGGCTTGTAATATCTACTCCACTCAAAACGAGGTGGCGGCGGCTTTGGCTGAGAGTGGTGAGGCGATAAATGTTGTCCACACAGCCACGGCTAATGGACCAGTTCTGTACACAGCCAGGCTGACCCTATTCTCTCTCTCTCTCTTTCTGTCTCTCCTTTTCTGTATCCACATGAGAACACAAAAAGGCAATTTCTCAAATGCTATCCAGTGTTCACTTGCAGAAGACTGAGCAAACAGCGTTTATTTTCTAATTTATTATCTGCGTTGCAGACAAGCAGCTGTTTGCATAAAATGACCCAGAGCAAAACATTGACCACCTGCCTCTGGTTTTTTGCTCAGTACTGTTGAGTTGCATATCTAAAGTGGTGCATGTCCCTATCTCTTTCTCTCTGTTGATGTCGCTCTCTCTCTGTCATGTCCTAGGGGTGTCTGTATTTGCCTGGAAAGGGGAGTCGGAGGACGACTTCTGGTGGTGCATCGATCGCTGTGTCAACACAGAGGGCTGGCAGGCCAACATGGTGCGTGTCTCTAGGAGACCACGCGGACGGACTCTTTGTTGTGGTCGTTCAGCGTTCCAACACTGTCCCTTTGCTTTGTGCTCATGCCCCAGATTCTGGATGACGGGGGAGACCTCACCCACTGGGTCTATAAGAAGTACCCCAGCGTGTTTAAGAAGGCCCGTGGCATCGTGGAGGAGAGTGTAACAGGGGTGCACAGGTCAGATTGGCCTTCCCTTTGCTCCACTTATGAAGAACTTAGATCCTATTTAGATGGGGAAAACAGGGAAAACAAACTGAATGAACAAGCAGATGAATCATCCAGTCATTCTAACAACAGCTGAAAGTTAAATCGATATAGTTGGAGAGGGGGTTGGTAGAGGTGGGAGATATGGCTAACTGGGTCGAGCATGTGAGAAATAATTATGATTATTGAAAGGCACTGCCTGAGCCAATAATTCCACAGTTCACAATGAATTGTAAACTAGGCTCCGGCCTGGTCCGACTGGAAACTCATTATGGAGATTTCAGGGTGCTAGTCTGCAACATCTGCTGATTATCAACTCTCAATAGGACTTATTATTCGGTGACAAAAAGTATGATGTCACAAACCGCATGTGTGGCCATTTGGCTCACACCACCCTGTCTTTCCAGATTGTACCAGTTATCGAAAGCAGGCAAGCTGTGCGTCCCTGCTATGAATGTCAACGACTCTGTTACCAAGCAGAAGTTTGACAACCTCTACTGTTGCCGTGAATCCATCCTAGATGGGTGAGCCAGAGAGAATGTGCTGTTTAACGCATAAATCAAATGTAACCACTGATGAATCATATAGCTTGCGTGTGTTTGTGCATGTGCTCCCTTAATACTTTTTACTTTGGCTAGATTGAAGAGAACCACTGACGTAATGTTTGGAGGCAAGCAGGTCGTTGTGTGCGGTTACGGGGAGGTGAGTCACACTCCATTGGAACAAATTGGCCTTGTTCACACTGCAAGCAAAAGTGGCCCAATTCTGATTTCTTCGCAGGTCTGATTCTTCATATGCAATTATTTCAGAACAGTCAAATCACATAGAATCTGGTTTCAATTCTGATTTTCGTACGTGGTCCTAAATCAGATACAGGTCAGATGTTTTACAATCCAAACTCTGTGTGAACTTTCATATTGTAATTCACGCGACGCTGACATCACTCTAGATTGACAATAGTCAGTTGCTGAATACAATGAGGAGGGAGAGTGAACACAGTAGTTCGTATTACTAATGTTGAATGGCGGTTAATAATGATCCTTTCAGGCGCTCCCTCAACAACAATAGCCCCTGTGTGGTTTCATGAGAATAGCACTAGTCATGGAATAAAATATCATCAAAACTTCATCAACCTTATTTGTAGGATATTCTCATACTATGGAAGTAGTGTGTTTTTCAGGAACCTTTTTGGCTACCTTAAAGCTTTGCTGTAACCGAGTCGACTCGGAATGATCTGAAAGCCACTGTCCACACGGCAATCGCACGGGATATTGTGGTTACGTTTTTTGTATTTTTTTTTATAACCCATTTGTTTTAACAGATTGTACCGCTTAAAAAAAAATCTACCAGTGTGAAAACGTCCACAACTGGCTCCACAACTTAAAAATAAAAATGTAATGCTGAAAATCGGAATTCAGCATTAAGGCTTGCAGTATGAATGAGGTCATCCAGAGATGAACGTGCGTTGTAGGTGGTTGTTCTTACTCATACTGTGTGTATGTGTTGTGCTGACCTCCTGATCTCTAGGTGGGAAAAGGGTGCTGTACTGCTCTCAAGGCGCTTGGAGCCATCGTGTGCATAACAGAGATAGACCCCATTTGTGCTCTGCAGGGCTGGTGGGTAACAAACGCTTTCAACATCATTCATTTGTCTATTCGCAGATCAATGCTATCAATGGATAACCTTTATTTAGTACTTTCATCCATGGAAATGATTGACTTGGTACTGCATCAGTGGGTGGGAGCTGTTTTTTGTTTTTTAATTATGTCTATTTTAAGCATTAAGAGTATTTCATTTTTTTTGCTTTGTTTCCACACAGCATGGATGGCTTCCGAGTGGTCAAACTGAATGAGGTCATTCGGCAGATGGACTTGGTGATAACCTGCACTGGTAAGCTCTCCCATTGAGCTACACTAATACTACTCTCAATCATTCATAAGGCATCAAGCCTGGAAATGTTTACTGAACAAATATCCTATAAAATTAGCATCACCGTATGTTGACCAAAATAAAATAATCTGTTTACAAATGTAGTTGCAGTTACATTAAATCCAAGTCAAATTTCATCCAACATCAAAAACAACAGCGGAAAAAATGTTTCTTTATGTAGTGAGCCTATATAACAATAAAATTGAACAATACCATTTATTCAAACAGCAGGGCTTTATGGCATACAGTATATGGCCATTCACCATGAATCCCTAACCTTGCTCACTATCCATAGTCGATTTTCTTGAGAAAATCAAGAAAATCGTTCTAACAACACTGTTCACATGTTCATGAATTCAATTGGTTTCCTTTACATTTAGGCAACAAGAATGTTGTTACCAGGGAGCAGCTAGACCGGATGAAGAACGGCTGTATCGTGTGCAATATGGGACACTCCAATACCGAGATTGACGTGGTGGGTAACGACGGGTCGATACAAACCCTAGCCTGGACCCGTGTGTGCCCAGTTTGGCTTCTGTGTCTACTTTCGGATGCCTTTTTCAGTATAACAGGAAGTAAGTTAGTTGTTTTGTATGTGTCCACAGGCAAGCCTGCGCAGTCCTGAACTGACCTGGGAGAGGGTACGGTCTCAGGTGGACCACATCATCTGGCCTGACGGCAAGAGAGTGGTCCTGCTGGCAGAGGTATAGAACTTGTGTACCGATTTACTGTGTTTTTGTGCATTGCACAACATTTCAAACAATGCATGGAGATAAAAGATGATGCAGAGTTTCTTTGGTATTTTCCAGCCTGTTCTCTATTTATGAGCCATATTAGCATTATTAGCCATATTAGCATTTTCTGATTCACCGACTGGTCGATGAAACAGCAGTATGAAACAGTATGTCAAGTTTCTGTCTGCCAAATGCAAATGGATCACATTGATTTTATTCTCAGTGGGACATTTCTTAGATAAAATGCGTTTTGATAACATTTCTAGGGAGAATTGTTATTTGAGTCGAGAAATTGATTCAGGTTGTTTGAATCAATTTCTTTGCATTGTGAGGTCATCTGATGTTACTTATGACTTAACTCCCTTAACTCCCTGCAACTGTGATGTCAGGCTTTTGTCTCATGGGTTTCTATGTCAACATCTACACTTGTTTGTCTTCCATTCTCATGTGTTTCTCTTTTCGTCGCTGCAGGGCCGGCTCCTCAACCTGAGCTGTTCCACAGTGCCTACCTTTGTTCTGTCCATCACTGCTACAACTCAGGTGTCTGGTTAAACCCCCCTCTCCTTTATACAACATACTCTTACGCTTACAAAACACAAATATGGCTCCTGAGCTTATCCAACCACATTTAAATGAAGGAAGAACAAATGTGCCGTAAAAATGAAATGGGAATTTTCTCCTGTTCATTATTGATTAGTAATTCCAAATTATAAATTAATAATTCCACGAAAACAAAAAAAATATGTTTTCATTACAATTTCTTAATGTAATCTGTTTCTATGAACCTGCAGGCCTTGGCTCTGATTGAGCTGTTCAATGCTCCAGAGGGACGGTACAAACAGGATGTGTATCTGCTACCTAAGAAGATGGGTAAGATCCCTGGTTTACTATTATTCATTAACCTTCACTATAAATCAGTGTGCGAAATACCCTTCAATATTCGGGGGGGGGGGGGTCCCCATCTCCCGATTGTTGCGCAATATCATTCTAAATTTTTTCATGCAGTAGGCCTATAGCATACTTAACGCCTATTATCGCACGGCCTCTATTATTGCACAATTTCTGGTTTATCATACAATTGCGACCAAAAAGCAACAGATAAAAGAAAGGATAAAGGTTCTCATTCAAGAAAGGTATTCAAGCTGTATGCCAAAAATGGGCTCTGTACACCTTACTTATCAATATAAAACACTGTTGCTATTATGACGGCGAGATAAATGAGCTTTGCGCCTGGCGCAAATCTAAAATGGATTGGGCTGAAACCCGTAGGTGTGTTTTGGGCGTAACATGCAATAAACCAATGAGAGTGGCATCTCCCATCCCCTTTAAGAGCCAGCGCATTTTGACTTGACGAGTTGATATTTTGACAGCGCGTTTGCAGTCTCCGCTGAGACAGATGCATGACCACATGAATTTCAAACTTCAAATGGCTCAGTTTATGGCCAAATAATAGGCATAATTAACACATGGAATAGCGTTTTCTTCTCCAACTTCAGAAACACTGATTCGTCATGTAAATTGCGGCTAAGACAACTTCATGGGTGCAGATCCTGGGGGGGATGGGGGGGACATGTCCCCCCCAATTTCTGAAAAACATGAATTGTCCCCCCCCAATAAAAATACCCTAAATTATTCAAAATTGAACAAATGTATTTTCAGACTTCACATTCTTCACATTTTAGATTCACATCTAAAAAGAAATGATTGAAATGGTGGAACAAATAATGTTTGAAAATTATATTTCTGACACATTCCATCTCTGGTCTAGTAGTCCCATAGACTGGAAGAAAAGGAAGATGGTGAGAAGAATTGGGGATCTGGGAGGGTTGGAGGGAGGCGAAAGATAAGAACATGAGTAGACATTACATGCCCGAGACCCTTAAAATTATGATTTACTAATATAACAGTTAAGTAAGCAGTGATACTCGCTGTTGGCTGTTTAGGACAAATAAACAAGAAAGGTAAGCACAATAAATAATTCCCTGTGCAGTACTTTTTGAATGATATGGCGAGCCTCTACAAAGTTGTCATTTATGGTGGCATGGTATGAGTTGCATACGGGCAAAAAAAAAAAATCACTTTTGTGTCCCCCCCAATCCTGACATCGGATCTGCACCCCTGATAGGGGGTCTATTTAATTATATGCGGCAATACATTAACAAACATCGTTTGTTACCAGTATTGTATACATTATCGTTATCGACTTGTGTTCATAATATGCATGTGTCCCCCTGTTAATATACATAGCCATGGACTGCATTATGCGTTACGTGTTTAATTTGCGTGTGTTTAGACAAATGGGCGCGCACACACACGCGCGCACCAAGCATCACCCGCATTCATTCATTCTTTTAAACACTCACTCGCGGTAAAACGATGTTTTCTCACGATCAAATACTCATCAATCCTAAAAGTAACGGGCTTGTACACGATGTCTGGGTCAAGAACATATGTGTTTGCTGTACGGTGTTTGCAGATGCCTTGATTTAAAAGTACAACTTACCGCTGTATCAGCTGTTCTTTCCCAAATCATTTAACCAATCATTTACCCTAAAAATAGATTTTGTTTTGGAAGCCTGGAATATACTTCGCTCGAATGTATTATTGTTATTATTATTATTTTAACGCATGGCATAGCCTACTATACTTCATTCATGTTCATTCATGCAGCCCTATATGGAAAAAAAATGTTTCCACAATCCACACGCTATTTCTATGCAGTTTCACACGTATGAATAATCTTTGACATCATAATATTTAAATCAGGTTTGCATGTTTGTGCTGTGTATAGCCTACGTGTGTGTAAGGCACGTCAAAATAGCAACAACAACTGCGCTATCCGCTATAGACCAGGTACTTTTCGGTCAGCGGCGCAATTGCATCGGCGCATTTTTTAGATCACTAAAATAGCACCAAGTATCATTTGCGCCGGAACACGCCCCTGCTTTTCACCGACACGCCTCTCCAGGCGCAAGTGTAGTGGTGCCTGACATGCGTCGGTGTAGAAAGTCAATTGCGCCGGGCGCAAGATAGGGCCCTTCTTCTGTTTGGCGCACATGGCTAATTTGCATACGCGCACAGGACTGGCTGGCTCCGCTTGGCAAAAAATAGAACATATTTGTGACTAAATGTTAAAAATTCTGAATACTGGACATGGTGAGCTTAAACACATTTAAATTACCATTAGTGACAATAATAAAAAAAAAATATATATATATATATTTTGGACGAAATATGAAACCCCCGGCTTTCAGGGGGTGGGTTAATCGAGGGGGCCCCCCGGACCCCCCCGTATTTCGCACACTGCTATAAATCATCTTTGTGTGAGGTCACTTTGGCCACACATATCTGATTGAAGCTCACCGCTGCCACCTAGTGTTCAAACATCAACAATGTTGGAAGTCAAGCTGCATGAACGTAATGGAATAATAGACGATTTTCTTCTAGATGAGTATGTAGCCAGCCTGCACCTACCTAACTTTGATGCCCACCTGACTGAGTTGTCAGACGAGCAGGCAAAGTACATGGGCCTCAACAAAAATGGCCCCTTCAAACCCAACTATTACAGGTACCATTGTGTGGTTGCCAATAATTAAGATCAATATAATACAATTTTTAATATTTTTCTGATAAAAATTAATCATGTTCACAGGTATTGACGGGACTACCTGATGGCCTGGGATTAAGAAAAAGTATTTCAAATGTTATTTTGTTATTTTAGGTTTTGCAAAATTCATGATTAATTTCACTTTCTGAATGTAACTGCATATTAGCAATATAAGACACTGTTAGATGCAATTAGGGAAAAAAAACATATTATATAACATTAAATGTTCGTCACATGTTAAAAAGCCTGCTTGCATGCTGTCATCTATGTGTGTTAATTTAATTGCAATTGCAAGATCAAACCATTGTGTTGTTGTTAATTTGTGTATTTACTCTGGATATATGCACCATGCCAAACAATGGCTAAAAGTTGATTCCTGAGATATAAATGTTTTCATCTCTGCATGCCATTAAATCATACTGTGTGCTGCCAGGACCCTTAATACTCTAATCATTACTGTAATTTACAATTTGTACTCATTCTGAGTTATAGGACTGGTTGACATGCATCAGCATAATAACCAAAAAGTATTTTACTATCACAGAATGTCACATGTCTGCTGCCCATAACGTTGGAAAGACTACTGTCCCTAAATGCAAATCATATATATTTCAAAAGAAACCTCTTGATTATATATATCCCCATCTGAGTGTAAGAATTTGACACCATCCATTCATAAACATGTATATGCTCTTATAAACAAATAGATGGTTCTGAACAGCTGGAGAGCAAAGGGACATTTCCGAACCGTTTTGGTATGTGGGATTCATTTCAAAGGTCACGCACTTTGCAACCACTCCTAGAGTATAATCAGTGTGTAAGAATAAATGTGGTGTTGAAAGCAAACATCAAGGACATTTGCAAATTGATGCTGCTTACATGGGCGACTCATTCTGACTTTTAATTCTCGTAATTGTAATTTCTTTTTTTCAAACTAAAATTGTATTGTATTGCTGTTGTGTCTGAATAGCACATTTTTAGTATTGGTAAACCTTATATGGTATAAATGTGCCTTTTGAAAAGATTCTAAGAAGTTGCATTTCCAGATTACTTTAAACCCCAAGTGGATAACCCACTGTCTTCCTCTGACTGCTTCTGCATAATATATTAAAACATTCCCTAAATGTTAAGAGATTTGAGACTATATTGTCATATGATTTTAACTGATTGTTTTCAACAGAATAAGCTCAAATAAAGTAATTATTCAAATATAGCCTATGTACCATCACGTATGTAAGATCATGTATTCCATTAGCAATAAAGTCTTCATTGTCATTCAAGAAATCGAAAGAAAACACATTTAAGCATAGTGATTTTGCGTGATTATAAGTTCTAGTCTTACAATGATTGGAGACAAGCTCAAGTCTGAGTGAACGAGCAACTTTCTTTTACTTCATATTAGTATAAGCATGAACCTGCGTACACAACTACACCATCACTAGTAAACTGTAAAAATGTGTAATGGTTTAAAATCAACAGCGTGTAGCCTGGCCACTTCACACAATTTTGATTTCTTTGGGAGAATATCTCTGTATCGGAACAGGAAACGGGATGTATCGAAACGGGAAACAGGGTTTATCGAAAAAGGAAATGGGGTGTATCGAAACTGGAAACGGGGTGTATCGAAACAGGAAACGTGTATCGAAACAGGAAACGGCGTGTAATGTAACAGGAGGTTTTACTCCGTCCCTTGCAATATTTGATATCCGGTCCAGGCTCTGTGCCTTCTCCCCCCAGAATCTCTGCTGTAACATAGTAGGACTGCTGGATCAGACATTATAAAAGTAAAAAAAAAGTGAGCAAGAGAATTAAAAGGTCAAGCAAGTTAAGTTATCTAGTGTAAACGTCCTTTATTCTCAATGAAAAGCTTATCCTAGATCTACTACGCTAAGGGCGAACACCTTCATGAAAGTTGCTGAATGTACTTTTACCTAACATTCTTTGCATACCGGTCATTCAATTCCTAACAGCTAGGCCTATTGGCCGAGTGACAGGGGGCCGGGCTTCAATGCTCACTGGACTACTCTAGAATATTCACTGGCCCAGCCCCCACTGCCTCATCTGCTAATATTAACAGTTGACTCACTGAGGCTGGGGAGCTGAGAGCATTCTAGAAACTTGCTTTTGACTATATAAGCAAAGGGTGGGAGTCAGTTTAGGTGTGACTTTTGCGAAGAACCAAGAGGACAGACCTGTTTGAAGCAACATCTACTCTAGAGGACTCGACTGAGATCCTTCAGGCGCTGAAAGGGGTTTTCACATATAGAGTAAGTAAGAGATTATATGAAAATGTTGTATTACATTACTATTACTTGATTTAATATTATCATTATTAATCCCTGCCGAAAGTTCCACAGAATCACAGGACATATGAAGTAATTTATTGTAATTTAGTATATTGATTTGAGGTTAACATCTTTCCGAAATAAATTCAGTCTCACGCAAATTCTTTAAATGATCAGGTGATAGTTTTTTCCAGATTAGAAGATAAATTCGTTTTTCCGTTATGACAGGATAAATCTCTCATACATAAACATTACATTTTCTGTTGTGGCAGTATATGCTTTGGGAAAGACCATATCATTTATATAAAATCTCACACAGATACAGCATAACATTAATGTTACGACGGCAAACAATTATATTAACCCTGACATTTCAATAATTTCCCCAGGAACAATACAAAAATAACCAAGATGTCTTCAGCGAAGGGAATATCAATAGGCATTGATTTGGGCACCACCTACTCCTGTGTGGGTGTATTCCAGCATGGCAAAGTGGAGATTATCGCAAATGACCAGGGAAACCGGACCACACCGAGCTATGTGGCTTTCAATGATTCAGAGAGGCTCATTGGAGATGCTGCGAAAAACCAGGTGGCCATGAACCCTACCAACACAATCTTCGATGCCAAGCGCTTGATTGGTAGAAAGTTTGATGACCATATTGTGCAGGCTGACATGAAGCTGTGGCCTTTCAAGGTCATCAGCGATAACGGAAAGCCCAAAGTCCAAGTGGAGTACAAGGGAGAGACCAAGGATTTCTTCCCAGAAGAGATCTCTTCTATGGTTCTGGTCAAAATGAAGGAGATAGCTGAGGCCTACTTGGGGCAACGGGTGTCAAATGCAGTCATCACCGTCCCAGCTTACTTTAATGACTCCCAGAGGCAAGCTACCAAGGATGCCGGGGTTATTTCGGGCCTGAATGTGCTACGGATCATCAATGAGCCTACAGCAGCGGCCATCGCCTACGGTCTTGACAAAGCCAAAAAAGAAGAGAGAAATGTCCTAATCTTCGACCTGGGTGGAGGTACCTTTGACGTGTCCGTCCTCACTATTGAGGATGGCATCTTCGAGGTAAAGTCCACCGCAGGAGACACACATCTGGGTGGCGAGGACTTTGACAACCGCATGGTACAACACTTTGTTGAAGAATTCAAGAGAAAACACAAGAAGGACATCAGCCAAAATAAGAGAGCAGTGAGGCGGCTTCGTACAGCGTGTGAGAGAGCCAAGAGAACCTTGTCCTCTAGCTCGCAGGCAAGCATTGAAATCGACTCTCTCTTTGAAGGCATTGACTTTTACACATCCATTACAAGGGCCCGCTTTGAGGAGCTCAACTCTGAGCTCTTCAGGGGAACGCTAGATCCGGTGGAGAAATCCCTGCGAGATGCCAAGCTAGAAAAGGGCCAGATCCAGGAAATTGTCCTCGTCGGCGGCTCCACCAGAATCCCCAAGATCCAGAAGCTCTTGCAGGATTTCTTCAACGGCAAAGACCTGAACAAGAGCATCAACCCGGATGAGGCCGTGGCCTATGGGGCCGCGGTCCAGGCGGCTATCCTCATGGGGGACACTTCAGGAAATGTCCAGGACCTGCTTCTGCTCGATGTCGCTCCCCTGTCCCTGGGCATAGAGACTGCAGGTGGGGTCATGGCCACTCTCATCAAGCGCAACACCACCATCCCCACCAAGCAGACCCAGGTCTTCTCGACGTACTCTGACAACCAGCCAGGGGTTCTGGTCCAGGTGTATGAGGGCGAGAGGGCCATGACTAAGGACAACAACCTCCTGGGGAAGTTTGACCTGACTGGCATCCCCCCCGCCCCGAGGGGGGTGCCTCAGGTGGAGGTGACCTTTGACATTGATGCCAACGGTATTCTGAACGTCTCTGCGGTGGACAAAAGCACCGGAAAAGAGAACAAGATCACCATCACAAACGATAAGGGCCGCTTGAGCAAAGAGGAGATCGAGCGAATGGTTCAGGACGCAGATAAGTACAAGGCAGAGGACGATGGTCAGAGAGAGAAAGTAACAGCCAAAAACAGCTTGGAGTCCTATGCCTACAGCATGAAAAGCAGCGTGGAGGACGAGAACCTGAAAGGGAAGATAAGTGAGGAGGACAGAAAGAAGGTCATCGAAAAGTGCAACCAGGCTATCTCCTGGCTGGAGAACAACCAGCTGGCTGAGAAGGAAGAGTACCAGCACCAGCAGAAGGAACTGGAGAAAGTGTGCAACCCGGTCGTTTCAAAGCTGTACCAGGGGGGAGCCTCAGCAGGCGGCAGCTGTGGGGGACAGGAGGGAGCCAGTTCAAAGGGCCCCACCATTGAGGAAGTTGACTAGTTGAAGGGCATTTAAATGAACCACACATGTAGGCCTAATGTTTCAGAAATGGTAGGACTGTTGATGACACTTCTTATTCTTTTCAATGTGTATTTTCTGCTTTGGTTATCCTAATAAAAAACAATATCAACTAAGATGTTGTTAGTTTCATATTCCACCTTTTATGTTCCATATGGCCGATTAGTAAAATTTTTACGTGATGTATTAAACAGCAGCACCTGGAGACAAATTATATCACGGTGTATTTAAGCCACATCCGTGAAGCAGTCAAATAGAAAGTAACAATTCCACTAGATGGCGGTCTTTAGTTGACAACCAGTTTGCCTCACACTGTGATAGGGATGTTAGGTAGTGTGCTCATGATGTGTATTGAAATGTATTGTAGAATGCCAGCAAATCAATAATTTAGTTTAAAATATATTGTGTATAAATTAATGAATTTGTATGCATCATATTTAAATATGATGCATACAAATCATGGTATACAGACTATATTCCCCATCACGTTTAGTTCAACTGTAGCAGACAATTATAATCACCCACACCGACTAAAATAAGTTAGAACAGTGGTAATGTTTTTAAAACATCTCTAGATATGAACAAGCCAAACCCTAACAACACCTGGATTAAAAAGCTACATACATTTCCAGGGTCAATAATTGGTCAATAGCCATATTTGGAATGAGCCTTTCAATAAAACACCAGTATTAGACTGGTCGGCCACCATAGGGTTAACCTGTAGACAGCGGCTGTGTTGCCTGGTGTGTGTCGTTGAGGGAGGATACTTGTTGAGAAGCAACAGATTCTCTGAAGGAGAGAACCCTACATCCCTCGAGTCGACCCTTTGACAATTACAGAATGCAGTCGGTGTCTGATTAAGCAACGCAATTTAGGCTACGTCATTGGGTCATTTTAAGCAAAAACGTTTAAAATGTTTTTTTCTATTTTTTCGCGTGGATTAAAAGAAACACATTTTGGATAACATTTTGGAGAGAAAAGGTGCACACTGGAAATCCATCCCCCTCTCATCCCTGATGGGCTACGGGGTAAGATTCAGTAACCTCGGCAGTATCCTCCGGGTTTTTTGGTTTATCATCTAAGCAGGAGCCTATTAGTCTTCCTAGTCTGGATGTGTTTTCAAGTAGACTATTTCCTTCCATCAAAGCAACCCACTGCACTAGAGGACATTACTTTGTTTTTGTGCGCCATCGCGCTGGAACCGTTTCACGCGGAGTTTTATTGTAACAGGTGGTTGTTACAGTCGCGCCTTCTTTTCACTGGGGCTAACTAGTCAGTCTAACAAGTATTTTTAAAATAAATGATCCGCACAAGCAAGTACAAGGATTTTGGTCGGCATAAAAGGTGGGTTCACCATTCATTTTATTGCATTTTCCACGCGGAGAGATCTGTCAATAACCAGGGGAAGAAAATCAAAAAGTCCCTCCATCTAAATGATCAGCTCCGTGTGTGTGTCGTCTTACCGAGGGCGCAAGTCAGGTAACAAGCCTCCGTCTAAATCATGTCTAAAGGAGGAGATGTCAAGAGGGGAAGACTCTGACAAAATAATCATCAATGTTGGTGGCACGCGACACGAGACCTACAAGAGCACCCTCAGGACCCTGCCGGGAACCCGCCTGGCATGGCTGGCGGACCCGGCGGACAAACAGCTGGCTTCAGACACAGACCCGGCGCCGACGACCACCAGCGAGTTGTTTTTCGACAGGCACCCTGGTATCTTCGCCTATGTGTTGAACTACTACCGGACTGGGAAGCTACATTGCCCCGCTGATGTATGCGGACCTCTTTTCGAGGAGGAACTGGCGTTTTGGGGGATAGACGAGACCGACGTGGAGCCGTGTTGCTGGATGACTTACCGCCAGCACAGAGACGCGGAAGAGGCCCTTGATACCTTTGAGCCCCCTGACCCCGAAGACACCGAGGACGACCGAGAAATGCCGAGACGTTTCGGCATCGAGGACTGCCCCGACAGGTCGAGGGGCTGCTGCGAAGTTTGGCAACCCAAGATATGGGCCCTATTTGAGGATCCATACTCATCCAGGGCTGCCAGGGTAAGTTGACTAGTAGTAGCCTACTGTTGCTCTCTATAAACTAAACGAAAATGTACATTTAAGTTTGTCCATTTAACGTTTAACAATTCAGGATACCTTTTGCTAGGTCAATTTCAGTTGGCGCCTTAAAAAGGCGCGCGTGATGCAAGTCGCTTTAACAGCTGATCTCAAAGCATGGCACAGGGGCGTAGCATCTAATTCTGGGCCCTGTATACAAGAAGTCCTGATGGGGACTTTTTGAAGTCTTTACTTTTAACAATAATATACAAATTTATTAAACTAATACTCTAAGCTTGCATTTAGATAAATATTCACAATCAAAGAATAGTTAAAAAAAAGAGCATATTTTTTATTTCCCATGGGCCCCCCTCTGCCTTGGGCCCCCCCAAGCTTGTTCCCCTTACACCCCCAGTCCATTCGGAAGCAACAAAGATACAATAACTACTGAAACATTCACTTCAAGGACAGAGATATGTAGTACGATTTGGTGGAAGTCCTCCCCACTCCAAACAAATAGGGGGCAGCATATCGCCAACAATGTGTGGTGACCAATTCCTGAAAGAATATTTGTTTTTTAAAGTAAAATTATATTGGATATTCAACAGATATTAACGCTCGGATTTACACTAGACACACAGGTCCTGTGTGACACACAGGTCCTGTGTGTCTAGTGGTGTGTACTTAAGAGACGTCGGGCAGCAGCACTTCTCTCAATATATCTACACAATAGGCAGAATACAACTTACCTGAACCTAAACAATAGCCTTAATAAAACAAAATTAATCCGGAGGTGTCTCACGTTTCTCGGAGGTGACACACTGACAGAGATGTATGTATTTATTTTTTCGTGGCCACAAAATACAAATTTGTGATATACTGATGATATACTTATTCTATGTGGCCACAATTGGTTTAAGATAATTTTAGAATACTTTTGAGGACTTGAAATAATGATGTCACTTCCATGCCTAGCATTGGATTTGATTGATCAACTGCTTTTGGCTAGGTAATAAATTTGTAAGGAAATTATTAGGGTATTATTTCGATTTCTGTGCATGGGAGTGACAAAAATTATTAAAGAAATCCTCTATCTCACCTCCGGTGCTTTGTACATTTCAAAATGTTCCCAATGGATAAAAGTGAGTGGTGCTCCGATGTGGTTGTAATTCCCATAGATTGTATAGAATACAGGTTCAACAGACTTTCAACAGACATTGGTTGAAACTATTGCAGGCTTTTTTTCACACAAAAGCTGGCAACAAAACTATAGGTTTGTTATCGGAATATATAACATTGGTCTAGTTGTTTTCAAATATTTGAATTTGGAAATGTTCCTTATAATACCTTAAAATATAGCACGTTTTAATGTTTAAAATGAATAATCATACACATTGCACGTTTTAAAGGTGTTGGTGGCCCATTAAAACACATGTTTAAACATGGTGTATGGATGACAACCATCTCTAGTTGACTGCATACAAGCCACACATGCCTCTTGAGTGTTTTCATCTGAGAGAATAATGGAGAGCGCAAAGCATTTAAAAGGGTTTTGCAGCAAATGGCTGTGCAACAAAGCGGGAGAGCAGGATGCTTATGGAGGTAAATCTGAAAGCACAGTTAGGCAATTGAATGACATTAGCAGTTGCCTGGCAAATGGCAGTGAATAGCTTTCAAGTGTATCAGTAAAACATAGGTCTCTCTCAATGCTCAATAAGTGCCTAATTAGCTCCTAATTAGCTTGTAGTGATTGCAGCTATAAAAATACATCAGACATTAGAAAGAGCCAAACATATGAAATATAATGGCATTGTGGTCATGGTTGGCAGAGGTGGCTCCCTGTATATGTAGACTATCTGACTCTAAAGGTGTGTTCACACCGCACTTCGCCCCGCGACACGTTTCAATGTTAAGTGAACGTGGAGACGCGAATCGGGCGAATTTTTTTTTCGCCGATACGCGCGACAAGATTTGATTGACAGCGCGAAATTTTTCCTCGTGAACGGCGAGCGCGTTCACGTGGATTCGCGCCGCGAATAATTCGCCCCGCGAATAATTCGCCCCGCGAATAAAGTTAAAATATTTCAACTTCTTCGCGGCATTCGCGTTGAAACAGCCAATCAGCGTTCACTCCCTGTGGGTAACGTGGGTGAAGTAACGTAAAACAGCCAATCAGCGTTCACTCCCTGGGTGACGTCACGTAACAGCCAATCAGTTCACTCCCTGGGTGAAGTAACGTAAAACAGCCAATCACCGTTCAACCGTTCAGTGAACCGCAGCTTGGAGGAGAAAGTGATTGTTGCCGTTTGCGACTCCCGCTCTATATCTACATATAATATATAAATATCTATATCATATAATATATACGATATATATAATATCACGGCACAAAGCGGTGTGCGCCTCCGGATTATATTATTAACCCATAAACGACGGGCTCTCCCTCTTCCACAACAGGTACAGACACACATCTCGGCCATGGTTGATGAGAATGGCATGAATGACCGTTGTCAGGCAAAAAAAAAATTCGCCCCGCGAATGCACACAAAAATGCACAGCGACAGATTATGATTTGTCGCGCGGCAACATTCGCCTATTCGCGCGAATAGGCGAAATGGGACAAAGTGCGGTGTGAACACACAGTAATGTCCTGACCCCGCGCTCCTCTCCTTCACCTATGTATGTGTGCTCAATATGTGCGCCCTTAAAGGCTGCAGAGTGCATTTTCAGAGACTCATGTTACCTTTATGGCCTTTTTATTTTCCAAGAGCCTTTAAGTCCATCTCCATCCATCTCACGTAATGTGATTCTTAAAAGCGGATGTCCATCATTTACACGCCATATCCTCTACAATTTCAACATAGACTGGTGTCTTCCAGTGTAAGGGGAGCAACTGCTAAAGGAAGTGGTTTTCCTTAATCCTAGGTATGGAAATGCTTTCAGATCAGTGAGTGTAACACGCACATGGTCAATGGTATTGTACCACTTTGATTCATTCACAAATTTTAAAATTATTATCTCAGTGTCCTATTTCAGAATTCAAGTAATATAGACAAATACATGGATAACACCAAGCTCAGATTGTAATGCTTGTTTTTGTAAGGTCTCTAGCTGCATTGCCGTTGGTGTTGCATTGCATGCAACCAAGAAGGTAAAGGAATCAATCTGGAAACTCAAAATCCATTATGTTTGGCATATCAGAATGACACTTGTGTCACACCACCTGTGTCGCACACCACTTTAGAAAACATGCAAAGTAAATGGTTGTCTAACACACAAGTTATTATAAAAAGTCAACCCTTTTTTAAACATGTTTTTCAGAATAGCCCATGTATGTGCACACATTCAGAGAAGCAATGATACCGATAGCACAGAGGCAGTGTAAACAGAAGAACGCTTCACTGTTTACACTGCCACTGTAGAGCAGAGCCAGACATGCCATGCTGCTTAGTGAAAAATAATATTGCAACAAGAGATTAAATGATTATGCCAATGGCCTGTTTTACACACTCCAAAAAGAGGTAACATGCAATAAGGCACAATTTATTTCATAAAAAGAAAATCACTATGGCGCATTAGTGCCAACATTTCTCAATCTGTATTTCTTGGTGACTCATTGTGAAAAAGACTTTGTGAGAATCTCTCCAGTCTGCTAGCCCTCTCCTCCTTTGCCAGTTTCTATACATAGAAAGTCTTTACGCCCAGTGCTTGGTTGTCACCTACCAATCCCTCTAGAGACTATGGACTATGGATGGTAGGTGTGTGTGTGTGTGTGTGTGTGTGTGTGTGAAACAAGGGTGGGGAGGGGTTCTAATCCTATATAATTATGTTTGTTTGTTGTGCCTTAACCTTCAATGTTTGCGGAGAAGAAAAGGGCGCCTCTTGCTGTGAGAGCAGCAGATGTTTTAGTGTTGATTAAATACAGTAGTACAGTAGTAATACATAGTACAACTCTCTCCTATCACCCATAATTCACATTCATAACAAGCCACTCCACTCAAGCAATATAGCTGTTTTATCTTTTGTTTAGGATGAACATAGAAGCCTCTTGTATCGACCATGGGATTGCGCTCTGTAACAGAGCTGGGATCTTGCAAACAAGTTAGAATTTCTGAAAACATCAACTGAGACACTTTTTTAACCACACTAGATCGTATCTATCGTTCTAATTTGCTTTACCAGATAAAGTATCTATTTTCAGCTGTGTGTCTTCAATTGTCTTTGGTATTGAATAATGTGAGGATCCTTCGATTTTGTTATCCCCATGGTGATGACAGACAGAACTCCACACATCACACTCACCTTGGCGTTATAATAAAGGTGTCAGAGTCCTCCCTTGGACACACGCATGCACGCATGCACGCACGCACACACACACACACACACACACACACACACACACACACACACACACACACACACACACACACACACACACACACACACACACACACACACACACACACACACACACACACACACCGTCGTGGCATGTATGGAACTAAATACTTTTACTTTAATAGTTCATGGAACTGGTGACTTGTTCCACTCTGTGTTGGGAACCTCTCTGTCTTTATAAGAAGCAGCTGCAGGGGATGGTCCACAGCTGGAGGAGATGACTGTGATCGGACAGCTGCTCAACTGCTGCTGTTCTCTGGCCATGGCTCTCCAGGTGCCTGGCCTGGGTCCTGCCATCTTTGCACGCCTTCTCAATAGCTGGTTGGCCCCTGACATGTGTCCCCTCTAGGGAGTCTGGGGGAACTGTGGTTGGTATACAGACTGCTGGGGCACCCACTGACCTTCTGCAGGCATTAAAGCACGATCCATTGTTTGCATCTCTTGTATGTATCCTATAATGTTAGATTAGTAGGCATGCGCTGGCAGTTAATCATTGATGCGATTTTACTATCTTGCTATCTTTGTTTTTTATTGGAACATTTATTAAAGATTAATTCATTTTAATTCACAAATATACACTTAAATAAACCCCCACGGTGTGTATGGATGTGTGGGTGGAGCTCCATCTGTGCAGCAGTTGATGTTCGCTTCGAGTGAGGGTGAAGCTTCTAGGACAGTATAGCATAACACCATGGTGAATGCTTTGTAGAGCCGTTTGTCCATTCGGAGCCACTGTAGAAACATGGCGGTGCAACATGGCGGCCTCCATGAAAGAGGACCTGCTCCCGATCTAGATATAAAGACTAGATCCAAATTTGAGGGTAGCGAAAACACAATTTTTATTTTCATGGGATTCAAATGTTTGGGCTCAGGCCCACACTGCCAGAAAATCGAAAAAGATATATACAAAGAATAACCTGCTTTGACAAGACATGTTAAAAAGACTTAACTCTTAAAAAGTTACAAATTATAGTGAAGAAAGTACATATTTGCAAATGTTTTTCAATGGGCTCAGGAATTAATACATCATTAGCCAAAATTCTATTGTTACAATTCTGTAAATTGCAGTTTGCATAGTACATTGCACATTTTGCTCGTCATTATCTTCTCTTGCATGACCTGCTGCAATAGCTAAGACATACCCGAAAGGGGGAGTATATGCAGGAGATGATCTTGATCTTAGCCTTCTCCCACACCTTTAAAATGCTTCCTTCAGGCTTGCATAGTGGCTTATTGTCTTAAAGTTTATTGAGTTGCTTAGCAGTGATGCATCATATTTACAAGAAAAATTGGAGACCTCCCTGAATGTGACAGTGGCGGTGTGTTTGATTTCCCGGGAAAAGTTATTCTGTGTACAACTGTTTCAGTATTGTGACAATACGGTGGCGGTGTTTGATTGTTCCATAACTAAACAGTAAAGCTGATGTAACAGTTACCCCTGGTGTCCAGAAATAAGTACACAGACGGTTCAGGGTCCCCGGGGTTAACGGCAGAGAGACACGTAGACACACAAGGCCACAGACGGGGCGACACATGCTGGCTTCACATACAGGGAACACATTCAGCCATGCAGTAAAAAAACTGGAAGATGTGAACCCCAAGCGACTAGACAGATACAGCCAGGTCATTCAGTGCCATGGTATTATTTTTATTAGGCATCGGGGTTAAGGTTTCAGAAGCCAAGAATATATCTTAATAGCAGTTTACAAGTGTAATTTAGTTTTGTTTGGCTCTGGTTTTGGTTGGCTTCCCCCTTTCTCTCAGCATTGCCTTTGCAGAGGATAGTGTGCAGATACACCAGTTTGTTTAGGGCTGGTGTAAACTGTATGGCATGTAGATACACCAAATACCGCTGGGACATACTCACACAAACACAGACACACACACACAACGATGGCACAGTTGTAGTTTGGGGAACCTCCATTTTATTGGGCTGCGCAGGCGTTTCCTACAGTAGCGTTTACAGTATGAATATGACATGCATGCATGCATTTGACAGTATGTGAGCATGTCATCCTAACCTTCAGTCAACATTCATTGTGCACACAGAAGTCTGAAAAGTGGCACTAAATCTTCAAGATGTATTGCTTCGGTACTAAGGGTAAAATAACAGTTGCATCGCATATGCAGGGGTTATGGAATAGAATCATATTCAGTACTTTGGATGAAGATTAAATATTCATTTCCCAAATCAAATGGTATTTATAGCCCTTTTAACTACTGTAGAATAGCATGTGGTCTTTGTGGGTAATATATTCATATGTCAACCTGCATAAAAAATGCGGATGTACTACATTCAGTCAGAAATGGGCCTTCACTCTCCATCTCTCTCAAGCCATCTATAAATTGATCTGAATAATGGCAATAAACATAAATTTTACCGTAGCAGTTGGCTTGGCTTGGTCTTGTGTTGAGACGTGTGCTGTACCATGTAGATCTGTTCATGGGAAATCCAAGTTGCTGTATTCACCTCAAATAGAGGCTGATCATGAGTCCAAAAGAAGTATCGCTTGATGTACCTGCGTTTTGAGGTATTTTCTGATCAACCGGTTCATGGCTTGAAAAAAGACCTGCATCTCCTGTTCCTTTTTAGTGTGGTTATTCTGCTACCTGTTGCAACGAGGCAGCTCACAGGAGGACAGGAAGGAAAGGATGTAAAGGAAGAAAGCAGAATGAGAATGCTGGTGAAGAGCGTGTCTCTTCTGATGGAGCATGTCAGGGGCCTGCTGTGATGAGCTGTCCTACAGGGTTAGCACTAAGTGCCGGTGCCGCTAGACACGTGTGGTGTTCATATGATTCACTCCTCAAAATACTTGTTTGTCTGCCTGGACCGCCCTCATTATCCGGCCCCAGCTGCATGTCCGTCTTCGATGTCTAAGGAGCTCCAGGGTAGGAAATTGTGGATCAGTTGAACATAATGGAAATGTGTGTGTGTGTGTGTGTGTGTGTGTGTGTGTGTGTGTGTGTGTGTGTGTGTGTGTGCGTGCGTGCGTGTGCATATTTTGTACATTTTTATTCATGTGTGTTTGTGTCTTTGCATCATGCTTGTGTCTGAATGAGCCTAAAAATACCTATGAATATAAAAAAATACTAATAATATTTGTATTGGTATCAATATAAATTAATACAATCTACATTCAAAACACATTGAAGCCTGCGTGTAAATTTGACTTTTTATTTATTTGTCTATAAATGTCCTTTCATTTAAAGTACAGGATGGGTGTTGTAACTGCATATTCACGGTAGTGATTTGCATGTATCCTAGCTATATCTTGAAACATCTAAATTAATGACCTTTTCTTTTTAATTCTCAGAATAGAATGGAACTTGGATTTGAAAAACATGACTGCATCATGCATTCAATATCAGCGGTTATCGTCAGTTATAACCTACCGATGCACACGGTAAACGTTGTAAATTGGTCACAGCCTGTGCCAATTTTCCACTGTTCGGCAGCATGTGGATACTCTGTATACTGTATCTCGGCTGCATAGTCAAACTTAATTAGCCTACACACAGAGCAACAGTTCCCACGTGGGCACACAGTGGGTTTTGTGATGCTCAGGGCAACCGTAGCCATGCAACGTGGGGGGGGACTCTTGTAAGGATGGGGCCAGGGTCCAGAAGTCTCATACTCTTGACACACTATGTCTTCATAGGCCCACTGGGTACAGGAGCTCTTAATATAATGGGCAGTAGCAATCTATGCTGTACTGGAAATACCCCGCATGGAGCCACAAACAATTGTAATGGTTGAGGGTAGGGTTGTATATTATTATCAATAATATACAATATCCTTATCAATACCATCTCAAAATGTGTCTCTTCATATAAGCCAAGTAATATGTTAGCTGGCATTTGCCGACTAGAATTTAAATTGGCCCGTTATTAAACATATGGACCTGGAGTACTATGGATGCAGTCATCATAGCGCTGAGTGTCAAACACTTTTTATTGATCTCTTCCACTCGATGGCAGGAGGCAGAGCGCTTCACTTCAGACTGAGTCTACTTGCGCTCTGTTTATAGAGTAACTTGCAGCCATGCCTCTCCTTCTCTCCTGAAAGCAAGTGTGCATATGTTGAAAAATACAAGGTTGGCACACCCACGGCCAACCTAGACTGCAGGGAGTGGAAACGTAGCGCTGCACACACACACACACTGCCCTTCTGTTGCACGTCAATGCAACTCATAGGCAATACAGATTAAAATACTGTTTCTTAAAGTACTGGTACTAATGCAATGGGCTATAGTGCCGTTTTTAAACAAAAGGGTATTTCCTAACCATACATTTCTGTTATCAATATCTCCTACAGAATAGAACAAGATTGAGGTTGGAAAACCTCAGACACACATGCTGGATGCATGTTGCTTGTGTCTCCTGTTGCGTCAGAGAATAAAGACAGAATTAATTACCAGCTGGCATACATTGAATTTGATTTGTTGACTTTATATCCTCAATTGAATGCTAGATCGAATTCCCCGTTCTCAGTTTCCCCAGAATTTACCCTACCTTTATGGCTTTATGGTTTTATGGTCGATATCTGTGCAAAGCCATATAAACAATTATGAAAGGGATCTATAAAGTGGTGGTTGTTTTTCTTTCTTACTCCACGTCCTTAAAAAACAGGTAAGGAGAACGGGAATGAGTAAAGTCAAATTATGTCTCAAACTATATCAGCATACATGCAGAATACGTAGAAAATACATGAAATAGGCTGCGAATCTCTTACTGGTCCAAAGCTGGCAACGTAGCAGAAGAGAAAAGAGTGTAGCAGCTCATGGCACACTGGAAACAGACTTTATAAGATGCGCTCCTGCTTTATTATACAAGATGGGGTTTTTGTCCCAATTGAACCGTAAAGTCTAAAGTGTCAGGAAGAGGTTTCAACGGTTTTAATAAAAGGATATCGCCCAACCCTAGTTAAGTGCAGATACCTTCACTCAGCCGGTATATCATCTCACCTGACAATGGATGTTTCAATTGCCACGTCGTATAGTTGTGGTTTCTTCGACGTTGAGAAAACACTTAATGTCAAATATGTATGTATGTATAATACTTACTTAAAATCCTTACTTTAATAGAGGCAGCCCTTTATTAAATCCCAATTGAATGAATGAATGAATTAACTCCATTGAATGACTAATCAGTTGTGAAAGCAGGTGACATACAAAGATATGGATGCAGAAGTTGTCAATATAGCATGTAATGGCTATGAAGAATAAAGAATTAAATCACTTGTCATTGCACAGTGTATATATCTCACTTGCTCCCATTGTGGGGAGGATTAGCTGTCCTGCAATGCGTCCGGCCTAATGGGCATTGAAGCCATGCATGCGTGGTTTATTCGTTTTTCATACAATACCGTAGACCCAAGCACTATAGGGCTGATTGATTTGTGTGCAGCATGACGGAGGAACCTGGATGCTAAGTGCCCCCATGGCACAGGTACATATTTAACCAGCTGGAAGACTAGGGGGCATGGTCCGGCATTACAATCGGTCCAGACTATTGTGAACATTAATCATCATCATCATCATCATCATCATCATCATCATCTTTATTTGCCAAATTCAAAGTCCAAAAGAACACACAACTACACATAAAAAAAGAATATAAAAAACAAGCAAACAAGCAACAAACAAAAATGACAGACTGTGTTTTAGTTTGCACAGAATTAATTTCAACACAAACACAGAATGTGGTGGCCTATTGGTGGCAAAAATGCAGTGTCTGATTGAGAGTTCATGGTATTTCTATTTATCTGTACAAAATAAAATTAAGAAAACTATTTATTCCCAGGCGGAAAATTCAGGGGATACGTCTAAAGTACTGTCATCTCTTTTCTGACTAGGAAGCTATCATATATAGTTGCTTTGGTCTTTCATTTTAAATTTCTTTTTTTTTTTTTTTTCTAAAACAAAATATATGTCAGTGCCCACAGCTGTATCCATGTAGGCATCTCTCTGCTGTTAGTGAGTGGCAGGTTAGACAATGGCTGGACTTAATGGAATCCCATTAGTCTCACAGCGTGACTCTGTGAGTGTGTGCATAGCTGTGATTGATTTGAAATGGGGTCTATTTTCCTCAAGGATTCTTGTTAAGCTTTCTCACAGACATAATCGCTAATCTTAAAGTCACAGCTTTTGTACCACCGCTTTTGGCCAGTCAGAAGGGAGGATTGTTCTCCTGACAGCTAAAACACCATATGACAGTGGCACATGGCTATGCATGTTATATCTGCTCCCATTAACTTGTCCTTCCTCTTCCTTTCAGGGAGTCGCATTTGCCTCTCTGTTTTTCATCCTGGTGTCAATCACCACCTTCTGCCTGGAGACCCACCAAGCCTTCAACGACATACACAACCGGACAGAGCTGGTGGTCGTGGGGAACCTCACGAGGGAGGTGAAGACGTGGGAGATAGTGACCAAGCCCATCCTGACCGTGGTGGAGGGCATCTGCGTGGTGTGGTTCACCTTCGAGTTCCTGGTGCGAATCGTCTGCTGCCCGGACAAGGTGTTGTTCATCAAGAACCTGCTCAACATCATCGACTTTGTGGCCATCCTGCCCTTCTATCTGGAGATGGGCCTGAAATTCCTGTCCTCCAAGCCGGCCACCGACGTGCTGGGCTTCCTGCGTGTGGTGCGCTTCGTCCGCATCCTCCGCATCTTCAAGCTGACACGGCACTTTGTGGGGCTGCGCGTGCTGGGCCACACGCTGAGGGCCAGCGTCAACGAGTTCCTGCTGCTCATCATCTTCCTGGCACTGGGTGTGCTCATCTTCGCCACCATGATCTACTACGCCGAGCGCATTGGCGCCAGCCCCGACGACCCCACGGGCCACACCCACACGCACTTCAAGAACATCCCCATCAGCTTCTGGTGGGCGGTGGTCACCATGACCACGCTGGGTTACGGCGACATGTACCCCAAGACCTGGCTGGGCATGATCGTGGGGGCGTTGTGTGCGCTGGCCGGAGTGCTGACCATCGCCATGCCTGTGCCGGTCATCGTCAACAACTTTGGGATGTATTACTCGCTGGCCATGGCCAAGCAGAAGCTGCCCAAGAAGAAGAAGAAGCACAACCCCAACCCGGAGGCCCCCACGGACTCTGCGTCCCTGGGGAAGTCGGAGAGCATCTCCCACAGAGACAGCACCCAGAGTGACACCTGTCCCCTGGCCACGGACGAGAGAGTCGCCAGGAATCGCTCAGGTTAGAGCATGAGCACAACACTCTTGTTCCCCAGCCGACGTTGACGTTATGCTTTAAGTTCTCTCATTATGTGTTGTTGCTGTCACATACTGCCAGCTTGTCTCACAATAGTATTTAGTGGATGAGGTTAATCTTAAATGAGCTTCATATGTTTTATTATTCATGGTCGATATGTCCTGATGCATATTCACTAGCAACCAAAATGAACAATTTGTGCTTCAGCAATAATAATCACTGCATTAATTACCCATAGATCAGAAAAAAGGGTGATTCATCAAAGTTAAAAGTCAACATCAGTTTTATGCCTCTGCTATCCACTTATATGATCCCAAAAGAGTATATCTTTATTCAAGCACATGGGCTGAATATAGTGTGTCTCGCACCTTTACCCTTTTCTCATGAACACCTGTATCACACGTGCACCAACCAGCCAGCACTGATGTTAATCAAATACAATCAACTCAAAAGGGATGGGAGGGTGAACCTTTATTTCTAATTTAAATATAACAAGCTATGCCATGGTGTGTGTGTGTGTGTGTGTGTAAGTGTGTTGGAGGGAAGGTTAATTTATATGACTGTTGATAATTAATCCCTATTATTCTAATGACGGGGTACGGTATTGCCACCACGGCAACGCACCATCCTCGGTCACATCTTAAAATCCCCATCCAGTCACTCCAGTATGTGGATGTCGATGTAACTTTGGATGTCATCCCAGCAATACACATTCCTTAAGTTATGTAATCTACCCTTTCCTGCGGATCTGCCGAGGGCTGCTCACTAAAAGCTTTGACATTTACACGAGCGAGCACGTATGTTGTTGCTCCGGCCAGACTCCAAGCAGAACGGGGACGCCAACGTGGCCCTGTCGGAGGAGGAGGGCTGCAGCCTGACCCAGCCGCTGTCCCCCAGCGAGAGGTGGTCGCTGCGCTGCTCCCGCACACGTGACAAGCCCAGCAAGAAGGAGGCGACCTGCTTCCTGCTCACCTCCGGGGACTTCTCCTGCCCAGGAGAACCCACCATCCGGACTGGTGAGTCACAATGCAAGTTGTTGGTTGTTTGAACAATCGAATGGATAACCGCACCACGCCATGCGCAGTCACGGCCCCCCGCTTAATTAAGGCGGAGCTGGGAGTGGGGTGTCCTAGCGGGGGGGGTTCTGAGTGAGCGAGTATCGTGTATCTGTGTATCTGTGTTGTGGTAGTGTACCATCGGTGCTCTGGTAGTGTGTACCGTTGGCACTCTGGTAGTGTACCATCAGTGCTCTGGTAGTGTACCATCAGTGCTCTGGTAGAACTCTGCATACCTGTCAGCTACTAAGTTGTTGAACAAAACTATGCCTTTATCCTTAACAAAATATTTACTGAGGCCTTTTTGGTAGCTTAACATTTAAAGGTGCAGCATGTAGAAATGAGTAGCGTCGAGGGGTGAGGTTGCAGATTGCAATCAAGTGAATCCTCCCCGCCCCTTTCCAACGACTTTGGCCAGCAAGTACTTCCAAAATGATGTCATCGTCAAATCAAGTAGCCAAGGGTCAAGTGATGATGTTGCTTGATAGATTTATAAATTGCATTTACTTATTTTTTTTATTTTTTTTATTATTTACTTATTTTGTCTGTAAATATAAAACTGTAAATGTAAAACTATAGGTCATAGTGTACAAGAAAGATAGCGATTATGACTGTAAAGGGGCCAAATCTAATTTTTTTCCCATTTTTTTCCTTCCTCTGCCAACCAAGCTGTGAATGTTCCACTCTGCTCCGAACACAGCAGGCGTGCTGTGCGTGCTGTGTGCGTAGTGTTTGTGGATGTGTTGAGCTCCGTCTTGTCAGTGGTGGATGTTGACGGCCGACATGGCAAATTGAATATAATGCCAGAGAATCCATCCACACACAAACTGAGCCTAGCACATTAGAATTATTCCTGCATTTATTCTTCCCACCGCCATTAAGAAAATATTTAGTATTACAACTCCTTTAAAGCCATCACACTACGACTGCGGTGTGTTGTAAACGCTGCATCTTAATGGTATGCCTTCACACGAAGACACACAAGACTCCGCCAGCAGATAGGTGGGGTGAGAAGGTGGCTGTGTTTTGATTGGACGGCTGGTGATGGGTGGAGTTGGTAAAAGGCAGGGAGCCATGTAATTCACCAAAAGGCTATTGATTAACTGAAGGGCTGAACCTGAAAAGAACAACCGCTTGCAATGGAGAAACTCAACTGAGAATATAAGAGCCTGTACAAAGACTATAATTAGATTTATGTATTTGAATCTGTATATGAAAATATAAAACTGAATGTGAGAATGGATGACAATAACAATGATCTCTGTGTATAGTATTATAAGTAAGCTCCCTTGTGAATGGGTGCATCTGTATCATCAAACTTTCTGTAATGCATCCATCTCTCTTTCATTATTCGGTTAACCATGCAGAACCCTGTAGGCCTACAGTCTTTACAGCTGTTTTAAAACTGGACAGGTTCAAAGGGATTATGAATGCCTGTCAGAACCCGGGCCCGTAGGGGATGGGGCCGAGCTAATTCTTGGATTGCACAGGATGTAGGGTATGGCTAATACGCTAGCAGCACACTTGGCAGGAAATAGGGGATAAGACAGATGTATACAGGCAGCTCTGAGAATACTTAAATGGTTATCAGTTACAGGAAATGCTTGCCTGACAGCTGAGTAGCCGTGGTAGCAGCAAAGTAGAGAGGAAGTTGAAACGGTAGAGCTTACATCTATAGGTAAGGGAGTCTGTTACCCGTTTGCAACCACCAACACAAACAACCCCACCCAGCCAGAAACGCCCCTGCTTTGAACTGTGTGTTCAGTGTGTTGATGTGTACAACACAACTGATGGTTCATTTGAGTGCATAATGGCCAACATCTAAGGAGATACCCATTGATCAACAGGGCCAAGATGGATGAGCATGGTTGGGGTTCCATGGGCCCATATGTGAGGATGCTACAACTCTAATATGCATCAGACATTTCTGTTTATTTAGTAAATCAGCATTTTCTTTACTTTATGGATTATTATATTACCCCTTCTCTTCAAATAACTTGTTTATTATCTTGCCACCCTTTTTGAGTCTTCTAATTCCTTTGAGGTTAACCATGCACAGGTGTGAGTGATCGGACCCCAATGGGCTGTACCAAGTGGAGCTGAAAGGAGAGGGGATCCGGAAGGGGTCCTGTTTAGTTTTGATGCTTCTGAATATTTGTTATAGTTTATGTGGGGCAATGGTTGGCAGGGGGTATTGCCGCCGCTTTGTTTGGCCCAGTGTATGCATGCATTTGTATTCCGTTAAATCCTGGCCTTTCTGGGCTTAATCATTGAACATTGTTTTGTTTTTGTTGATCCCTCCACACCAATACCAGCTGCTTGCTACCGCCCCACCAGTAGGGCCTAACATCATACCCTACTGCACCATAGAACAATAGTCTCCAATAGATAACCATTAGCGTCACGCTCGATCCAAATCCAAACCACTTTTGTCAGGGCCACTGTAGATCTAATCTGCCTTCGTTCCAATATGCTTGACCGACCTACGCCTAGCAGTGATGAGATTTTGGGTGCTTGTCATCTATTGTGTCATATCGCTGAGTTGTATTCTCTGTGCCGTGTGTTTCCCCTCCACATCAAGAGAGCTGTAAAGACATCCTGGCTGCAACAGGAAACTATGCCCAGCCCGAGGTCACGACCCTCACCTGATCCGGATCAAGAAAGGACAACCGCGATCTGTTGATGAACCAAGGACCCTTTGGGAAATCAATGAATGAACCGTGTGTGACGGGGTTTTGTGCTTTCTTCTCCCATGGACTACCCAGACATAAAACCACATGGTAGAGGAACGTGTGCTTACTGAACACGCCATCACTATTTCACTCGTATCACTCACTTTTCTATGTTTTAACGTTTATTAAAATAAAGCATGTTTTGCATGTCTAACATTGTGTAATACATTGCAAACCATTAAAGCTCAAATGTGCATCGTTTATGGATGTGTCAAAGCTGGTCCAGAGTAATGTTAGTCTGTTACTAGTGGTTATAGGTTTCTATTCAGTGTGTTTTTGATTGGGATCACATTGTCTTCATACATCCAAAAACGACGCACTAGTTTACAAAATAGCGTGCCGTTACGATTACCTAAAGTTCGTTTTTTGAACTTTTCTTCAAGCTAGCTGGCTCCATAAATGTGTCATACAGTGTCAAAAATACACATATATATATATATAGATAGATAGTGACGCTTATAGATTTGAGATTGAACATAAGCATCAATAGTTCTGTGATCTCGAAGTCAGGCCTGAGATTGGCGTTCAAACTCAAGCAGTTCAAAGGTCATGATGAACACAACAGGCCAGGTGTGTGTTTGTCTCCTGCCATGCCACCGTTCACACCTCGACACAGACCACCGCAACCAAGTCCAAACATTTGTCAGGAGAAAGCCATCTGCACGGATGTGCTCAGGCGATACCTGTGTCAACGTAGTCTTGTAAAAGAAAAACTGTTTAAAAACAAAATATATGGGAACATCTATGGAATGCTGTTGTCAGTTATATAAAGTGTGTCTACCATTGACGCGGCAGTGCTGGTTGAGAGAAGGACCAAATGTACAATAGACTCTATGGAATAAATAGCATTGTAGATTTTCATGAAACATCAACAGTGCAGTATGGGATATTCTGTGACTGGTCCATTGGGTTCAGACGTGCCTAATGTGGAGAAATGCAGCTTAAATGTGTGTAGTAGGCCTAATGTAATTTGATTTGTTCCTTTAAACCTTTACATGTGTTAGATCAGTGTAAACCATTTCACATGTTTTTTTCAGAATGGGAATCAGAGGAGTACTGGTGACGTATATATTTCTCATGGTCTACCATAGTTGCCTTATGTTTAATAAAGAAAATGTAATTGTACCTTGATTACTTTTAAGGCCAATTGTTGTGCTGACACAAAAGTCTGTATTTATGTAGAAGCAATTATATGTAGCAATGCATACATATATTAATTAATAAAACAATTGAACGTTCAAAACGCATACAAGTGCGTTACTTCAAGAAACAGAAAGGAAAAGGCTATTTAGATATTTTTTCTTAATCTTCTAACCTCTGATTTCTAAAGGGAACCATGCCGTTTGTTTCCATGCTATGGTTGGGTTGGTATGTAGGACTCGTTACATCTTTGGTTTCTAATGTTGTGTGCCCAACACCTATTAAGCAGTTGCCTTTTTCCAGTATCTTGTTCCATTTAGGCATGTGTTTCTATGCAGGAGTGCAAAAATAAAATAATAATTCTCCATGTGGATGCTGAACACCTCGCCACGGAGTCTTTTTCTGGGATCTCGCTCGTTTGACATTTCGATTAAATAATTCAACATTTCACATTTTTCAACTTCCTGCACACTAGGCTACGCCATCAGTGTGTCGTTAATCACCTCTATTTATAGTGATGATGAAGTATAGCCGAACTGAGTGTAATAGAAGGGACATCACAGCCATGGCTCCCGCGACATGGCCCTTGGATTATGTACCAGAGATGTACAGATGGAAGCAGCAAACTCATCTCTGGAGATTCTGGAATGACAGGCAACACTAATTACTGTTCAGCTGCACCCACCCTCCCATCCACCCACCATCCACCTTCCCCCTTCCTCACAAACGCCTCCCCCTTCCTCACAACCACCTCACCTTCCCCCACACACAAAGCATGCAGAAACACTTTGTTGCTTCCAAACACTTCGTCGGAGCGCATTCATTCGCAACCATAACACACCTGCGAGTCAACCCTCACGTGTCAAGTGAGTCAAGTACACACACACACACACACACACGCACGCACATGCTCACGCACACAAACACATAACTGCTCTGGGCGTGATCATCATTAATGCTGTTGCCCGTGGGGAGTGTTTTCATGTAGAGTGATGAGAAGGGCACAGTGGTGCTCTGGTGTCAGGGAGAAGGGGAGATGGGGAGGGGGGGGGACTAACAGGAGGAGTAACATAGCGAGTGAGTCAAAAACAAAACAAGACCAAGACGCATGCATATGAAAGCGAACACGCTTATACAACAACAACACAGACTTATGCTGAATGTGAGCTATTTGGCTAAATCGACAGGGTCTCGCGACTCAGTGTAGTTGTTATTACACATTTAAATCATGTGGAGTTGTCACTGAGAGAACTAACACATTTTGCTTAATAACACAAGTGGGACATATTCATAACACACATTATTCATCCGCTCTGCACTGCGACATTCAAAGTGACTACAACCAATTTAGCTTCTGCCTTTATAATGTGGGAAGTAGCTGATAAGCGAGCAATTATATTCCCTTAATTGTTGTCCTGTGATGCAAATTCACAGATTGGAAAATACCTAGCAAAACATCGAGGCCTTGGTTGTGCGTTACTTAGCAGTCACACTGCAATGTATGTGATCCCAATAGGTTAGCTAATTCCAGTGAGGATATATTGTGTATCTTACACAAGTCACACGGGAGATAATTGGCTGGCTAGAAGCCCCGGCATGGTTGATACCTCCCCTATTGTAATGACGCCATCAAAACAAGATGTGGCACACATCGTAGCATCTGCCCATTTTCCACACGTGTACTACTAGTTACACCCATTCCTGCCAACAGGTAGATTCAGCATCAGGGATTGATCAGATAATATGTTACATAAATTGAGATAGGGTCAGAGCTATGTGACATAGCTCTGACCCTATCTCGATTTATGTAACATATTATCTGATCAATCCCTGACATGCAGCTCAGACATAGCCTATGTCTGAGCTGCATGTCAGGGCAAGGACACTGAGAGAAGGCAAGAGAGAAAGTGAGGGAGAGAGAGGAGGGGTGAGAGAAAGAGAGGGGGCTGAGAGTGTGAGAGGGATCGAGAGAGAAGGAAAGTGAGCAAGTGATTGAGAGAGTGTTGAGAGAAGGAAAGTGAGATAGAGAGAGAAAGAGAGAACCCGACATGTCATTCCATGATTACTTCCTTTCACTCGTTTCCCTTCATTTTTTATTGTTTTCGTGTTCACCCGCTGTTGAAGGTTGTCATGACGATATTGAACAGTTTCCATGGAGAAATCCCCCCCAAACCCACCCCTAACCAACCAACCAACACTGGCCTTCAGATCCCCAAGTGTCTGAATGCCAGAAGGTGTAGTAGGGCAGTGGGAAATAAAATAATTGAAGATGGTAAAACTGATCATTTATTGAGCAGGTGGTCTGTCCACAGAACCAGAGTAAAGACTATCCACATAAGGGTATAAAGTACTAAAGAAAAGGGACGACGAGGAATGGAAAAACAAAGAAATTAGTTCAAGCAATAAGGGAACTAAATTGACAGCTTGTAATTGAAATACAAATCTTATCCATCAATCAAAAGATGAACAATAATACACTGCTGACTACACTGCTAAAACAAACAAACAAAAAACAACATATATATATATATACAGATACATACTAAGTCAACGTATATAATACTATCCAGTTAATAAATTAGGTTAGCATAGAGAGTAAATGGAGCAATCTGTGCAGGTCTCAAGGACTGGTGTATGGATGGAATTAAGATGAAAGTCTGGGCTATCCAGATCATTGATTCCTCCCCTGCAAAGTAGCAAGCTCAATACATTATTGAGTTAACTTAGTTAAGGCTGAAGCTTTAACTTTGAACTCAACCTTTGTTCTGATTTGCATGTCATTTCTCAGATAGGTGTGTAAAAAATAAAAATGTCCAGTCTAATATTTGAATGGCTTACAAATGTAATTCTTTTTAGCTTACTTTGCGATGGAATGCGATAAAAATGAAGACAATATTTTTGTAATTTCTATTCTGACTGCCGACAGCACAAAAAGGTATTTCATCATTTTTGTTGTGACCATTTCAACTCTCTCCGTCTCTCTCTACACTCAACTGCGACTGGGCTTCTGCTGGGACATAATCATGACGTCCATTCCAAATGGGCAGAAGAATCCCTGAACCCATAGAAAATACAGGCTATTAGGTTCTTTCTGAAAGTGGAATTTGAAAGTGTGGTAGTTTCCCTTTGACAGTCTTTTATCCTACCAGTTATAAAGTGTTTATTTTTATTGTGTATTATTGAGGTTCAGAAGCAAAGGATTGGTCTTGGCTCAACCTCAGCACCGCCATCATCATTTAAGATTATTTTACCTTTTTTCTACAGTGTTTTCTCTCCAGAGTAATTCCCCTAAATAATATTTGCATTGGTGTTTTTATCTCAAATAACTGTTGCATGTGGCCATTGAGAAGACCTGCCCTCAGAATCAGACTCATCTTTACCTCATTAAAGTTTATGATATCTAAAAGATTTGGGTGAAGGAGATTTGAGATTATAATTACAAAAGAGAAATCCTGCAAGTACGAGATTTCAGAGAGACTTTCCCTTGGGCAAGACTAACTTCAAGTGACTGCTTACCTGAAAACAAATGTTACTGTTGTTGTGCTCGTGCACACCGCCAACTGCATAGTCCGAAGCGTCTGTTGTGATGGCAATGGGCGCATCAGGCGATGGGTGTGCCAGCATCGTAACTTTGGCCAATGCGGCCTTTGCATCCATGAACGCCTTGTCTCTCTCCGAGGACCAATCCACCAGGTGTTTTGGTATTTTCCCCCTCAAGGCCTCATGCAGGGGGCACATGATTGCAGCAGCTCTGGGAATGAAGCAGTGGTAAAAGTTCACCATTCCCAGGAACTCCTGCAGGGACCTCACTGTGACGGGCCGTGGGAATTTCGAGATCGCGTCAACCTTAGATGGGAGTGGCACGGCCCCACCCTTGGTGACTCGATGTCCCAGGAAGTCGATGGTGGTCAACCCAAACTGGCACTTAGCTGGTTTGATGATAAGACCGTGCCAGCTGAGATGCTCGAAGAGGATCCGCAGGTGGGCCAGGTGTTCGGTTTTGGAGGTACTGGCCACGAGGATGTCGTCCAGGTACACAAACAGGAAAGGCAGATCACGTAGTACAGAGTCCATGAGGCGCTGGAACGACTGGGCGGCGTTTTTAAGGCCGAAAGGCATCCTCAAGAACTCAAACAGTCCAAAAGGGGTGATCACTGCTGTTTTGGGCACATCAAGCTGTTGGACAGGAACCTGGTGGTATCCACGGATGAGGTCCACCTTAGAAAAAATAACTTTGCCAGCCAGGTGTGCTGAAAAATCCTGGATATGAGGCACTGGATAGCGATCTGGCATCGTAGCGTCGTTAAGCCTGCGGTAATCGCCGCAGGGGCGCCACCCGCTGGCGGGCTTTGGAACCATGTGGAGAGGCGAAGCCCACGGGCTGCTGGAGCGGCGGATGATGCCAAGGCGTTCCATGCTGTCAAACTCAGCCCTGGCAATGGCCAGTTTGGCTGAGTCTAGTCGTCGCACCCGGGCGTAGACAGGCGGGCCATTGGTGGTGATGTGGTGCTCCACTCCATGCTTGGCCGTAGATGAAGAAAAGGTGGGCTGTGTGAGCACTGGAAACTCTGCGAGCAGGCGATGAAACTCGTCGGCCTGCGAGAGCACGCTAGACAGTCTGATGGAGTCCAAACCACTGAGAGCGAAGGTGTATGAAGAAAACGTGGTGGCGTCAATCAAGCGACGGTTTTTGACATCCACCAGCAGCCCATAAGCGCATAGAAAGTCCGCACCCAGGAGGGGGACAGCCACTTTGGCTGTGATAAAGTCCCAGCTAAACCGCTGACCGCCAAAACACAGTGCAACATGTCGAGTGCCATAAGTGCGTATGGGGCTACCATTAGCAGCCTCCGGGGGGGGGGCAAATCCATCCGCCAGGATGTCCAGTGTCAATGCAGGCAGAATGCTCCTCTGTGCGCCGGTGTCACACAGGAAACGGCGCCCGGAGATGGTGTCCTGGATGACGTTGCCGGTGCGAAACTGTAGCCACTGCAGTGAGTGCTGAGTCACCAGGGAGTGGGGCGGCGGTGTGATGGACTTGGGCCGAGTTGGTTGCAATGGCGTAAGCAGGATGGAGCGCAGCAGCAGTCATGCCAGGGTGTTGAACAGCCAGAAAAAACCTGTCAGCCTCCTCTGCCAGTGCGCGGCAGTCAATGATGGCAGTGTTGGCCAAAGCAGCCCGTACCTGAGACGGGAGTTGACGCAGGAAGAGCTGGAGGAAGAGGAAATCAGGCCTGTGCTCTCCAAGCAGATCCAACATCCTGTCCATAAGTTCAGACGGTTTGCTGTCGCCCAAGCCTTGCAGAGAAAATAGCCAGCTAGCCCTCTCAGCATCAGAAAGTTCAAAAGTCTTCAGCAGGTGAGCCTTGAGTGCTGTATACTTATTCTCTGCAGGGGGATGTTTCAGGAGACTAACCACTCTTGTCACTGTTGAACTGCCGAGGGCCGACACTACATAGTAGTATTTGGTGGTGTCCACGGTAATTTCACACAACGCGAACTGTGCCTCAGTCTGCGCGAACCAAGCAGAAGCCGACGACTCCCAGAACTCCGGGAGTTTCAATGAAACAGCATTCGTCGTCATAGTTGTTCGGTGTGTCTCTGGAATGCGTCCAGCAGACAAACGTCAGGGTCACCAGTGTGGAAATTGTGATTTAATAAAAGAAGAAGCAATTTCTCATGTCGACAACGCAACGGCGTGTCATTTATTGTTGCACTCAAAACCCGGTAACTCACACAAGGCGCTGCGCGTCATATCAACCAGCCAGGTCGGCATCATTAAAGAGACAGCGTCCCTTATATTGGAACACGCTAACACATGTCGTGCAGAACGCACGTCTGATCATAAGCATAACACCAGCGTAGCTGATCAAGGGAAATAAATGTTAACATACATTATGGTGAATTGTGTCCATAATGTCCACTACACTGTCATGATTTTGAAGACACGCGAGTGCGAATGTACGAACGTTGAACGTGAAGGTTTATTCCAGACCTCGTACCAAAGCATCCTCATAATGTACAGGGCCCATGCTCAACATCATCAGCCTCATCTCGCAAACAGTATATAAGTGTGTTGACTCGATTCTCCTCAGAGCTAGCATTAAAATGACTCGCCTGATGAAATCTTTCAGAACTCTGTATCCATTAGGCCCACTCTTGTGGTTTTGAAAGGTCGAGGGACTGTGTGGGCTGAATGCCCTAGCACTCTGTCCTGCTGCTCTCTGTGCAACCACCGCTGCCTCCTCATTAGTGGCTCCTCCCTCATTCCGTGGTTCTTGCGGTTCTTGCCAGTGCCGCAATTCTGTGATCCACTGTTTCTGTCTGGCTAGTCTACACGGAGTGTAACCTTTCAGCAACGTGTCACAGGTAGCCTAATAGTAAGTGCCACGCCGAAAATAGTGTTGGATTATCTGTGTTTTTGTGTGTTATAACTGGTTGGGAATACAATGTAATGTTTGGAAAGTAGATAAAAGAGTATTACTCTCACGTAAACAGGAGCTAGGCTACAGGGAACTCCTCTTCTGGACGCACAATTATTAATTTAGAATTAAACAAATCATATTTATCTGGGTGAGACAGGCCAGCACCTATTTATAGATATGTTGGTGTACCCCTTTAAACGTGGCGGTTCGTTCAAATCTGCCTATGGGCCAATGCTTGTCAGATGTTATGAATCAAATGCAACATTGTGGTCTCAGGAGGCAAAATATAATTAAAGTCCACCTTTGGGCCAATGCTTGTCAGAGGTAATGAATAGAATGCAACACTACACTCTCAGGACGATCACAAGTCATACGTGTGCTATCTGGGATATGATGTGCTCCACATACTTGATGAAGACGGACTCCTTGGCATCTCCCCATTGCCCCTCCTCCGCCGTGTTCACTACATCTGTCCACCATGTCTCCAAGCATCCCTCAAAACATTTGAAGCAGACTTGATGGATCCTCCTCTGCAGACAGTGCAACCAAACTCCTGATTCGCTTTGGCAAATGGGCCATAATTTCATCATTTTCCCAGACACAGATGGGAGGGTGGGAGGGGGGGAGGGGGAGAGGGGGAGGGGGCAGTGATGACCCTGGACACTTCATACAGTGAAGTTCTAGGCCCTGAAATTTGAGTCACTGCTCCCTGACATGGAGATGACAGTGCTTGGGTCTGTGGTGGACCCCTTATCACTGTCAGATTGACATGGCCGTGATTTTTACTTGCAGATCAAGCAACCAGTTTTTTAACACAATGCATGGAAAGAGAAAATGTTCTGTAGTATCATGCCTATTACCATTTGTGCCCAGATTTCGTACATGTCAAGCATATTATGTCTATCTTTACATGCACAGATACCTAAGGAAGAGTACATAAATATGACAATAACCCGGGTACTGTCCATATTTTGGATATTCTTGTGAAGCTGTTTACATTCAGTATACTGAATGCTGAACTTTTTTGAAAATGGTTTGAAGAACAGTTCGTAGAACCAGAAATGGTCCTTTGTCAGTTCTTTAAAGAACCGTTTAATGAAATGATTTGTTAAAGAACCTTGGTCTGAAAGGTTCTTTGTGGAACAATAAATGTTTTTTCTATGGCATCACTCTGAAGAACCGTTTTTGGTTCCAGTTAGCACCTTTATTTTTCTGTGTGTACCTTGAGTTTCCCTGTTTTCTACAAACAAATTAGCAGAACGTTCCTTTGAAATGTGGTATCCTGCCCACAGATACATTGATACAACTCAAAATGTATAAAAAGGTAGAGCCGGCATGCTGCCCTCTCCCTCTTTATACAGGCATGCAAACTGGTTTGGGGTGAAAAAGGTGAGAATGATGCGTGAGCCGAGGAAAACACAGACCCACTATGGGGTTCTGGGTTATACTCCGGGGAGTTTTCTTTTTGAAAAATAAGCTACTAAATGCTCATTTATAAATTTTTTATGTATTGTATTGTATAGTCGACTAAATATCATTTTGATTTTAGTTGACTAAAATCGAACTGGTTAAAGTGTAAAACATTATTTAAACGTTTCTCTAGAATTTCCAAACTCATACGCCTAGGGGAAAGATCTATTAACCGGTATTATGGAATGGTGTTAAGGTTTAAACTGCATACTGCTGTTAGTTGGGCCATTTGTCTTGTGTTTTTCACCATTGGTTGGTAGCTTAGTGGCCAGCGTGCTTATAAGGTTGGTTTGGGCAGGGGCTTCTGAATGTGTGAATGTGTTTTCCTTGGATTTTGGCACAAGGGATTATAACATCTGATCCTGTGTATTAATGAAATAAACGTGAAATATACATACACAGACTAAACTGTTGTGATATGAAACAACTTTATTTATCTTATAACCAATAAAAAATAAATATGGCCTTGCTTTTTCTTTGCAGAAAAATAAAAAATTGCAAAAACACCAATGATGATTCATAATGTTTGTCAATCAGATGTTTATTAGTTTTCTGGGGAACAGTTAGCCTCCTATCAACTGTATCAATCATTAAAACAAAGTCCTCATCTTCAATCATTGGGACTGCTAATCCTGTGTGTACAATGCATTTTGCTCTGGAGTCCTCCTTGGTCTGTTGTTGTTCTGGCCATAGTGAATCCTGTGTTTCTGTCCCCCGCTGTGGTGTCGACAGCACAGAGCTCCGGTACCATTACAGGACAGCGGTGGTTTCTTTCAGCTTGTATTGATTTCAAATTTTAGTGAAAACACACATAACATTAGCTTAAAAGAAAAAAAAACTGTTTAAGTATGCTTATCTTTGCGTGAATTTCGGGATGACTCGTCTGCCAATGACTTCAAGTTGGTTGTGTTTTAACTGGTGATTGTTGAGCCAAACTGTTTACAAAGGGACACTTGCTTGCGACGCAGCAACCGCCTGCTAGTTGACCTGCCGGGCGGGACGATCAGTACTTCCCCACATAAAGAGCTTAGTTCTGATTGGATCGCTTCCCAAATCGTCCCGCTTACATTTTCGTCTCGTTTTTATTTGTTAACGAAAGAGTCAAAAGATTTTGTCGTAGTTTTTGTCATCCTAAATTGATTTTTATTTAGTTATCGTCTTGTTGGCACAAGTGGCCAATTTTGTTTAAAAAACGGCGAATTTCGCCAAAAGGTGACTGCATGCCTGTTTATATAGGGTTACTGCTACGTGCTGTCTAAAGCATAATTTAATGTGGCAGAGTTCTTTGGTCTATGATCATCTCTGCAAGCAAAGCGGGCCCGGGAATCACTGTGACTCTTTGACACTGGGCCGGCGCATCGGCGCAATCACATCTTGAAACCTCTCCCCCTTTGTGATCAGGGCCTCCATTAAACAGTGTGTATGCTAAGAAAAAGGAGTGGCAAAATGCACAAGGGAGGGGCTCAGAGGCTGAGAAATTGTGGACCAAAAAAAGACAGGCCCTTCAGGCAGATGCCTACAAATGTATCACACTGACTGAAACGGCACCCTTCAGTAACCATGATGGTTGTGGTTGCGGGCGAATGGAGAAGGATGAGGAGATGGAGAAGTATGACAGGGAAAGTGGAGGCGGGAGAGTAGGACCTGCAGTAAGCAGAAGCCAACAATGAGCTGTCTGCCTGGCTTAAAGGACAATTCCAGTATTTAGCACATTGAGCCCCCTTTCTGGCTTGTCTAGGATGAAATATAGTGGTTGACACCGAAATTGAGACTATTGGCCCTGTCTCGGGTATTTGGCTCATTTCAAATTGCCCCTGCCTGCTTCAAAATGGCTGTCTATTGGCATTCACAAACCTGTCCTTAAAACAACCCTAAACGTTTGTTTTCAGAAATGTGCAACTCACCGAGTGGTTAGTGGTGTTTGTTGATGTTCCAAATCAAGTATCATAGGGAAATACAGTTTCTGTCGTCGTTTATTTGGAATTTTGTAAATCCTATTGAAACGGAAACCAAACTGGAAATGGAAATTGGGCTGTTTACGTTTGGTTGTAGTCTTTTCGCTCGGTTCTCCGCATCAACAGTAGGGCTAGAACCGAGCGAAAAGATTACAACCAGCACCTCTTTCCGTTTCCGGCCAATGTGCAATGAGTCTTGCAACAGAAATCAATGGATTCACAAAATGACAAATAAAACACGACAGATTTCGTTGTATTTCGCTACGATACTTGATTTGGAACATCAACAAACACCACTAACCACTCGGTGAGTTGCACATTTCTGAAAACGAACGTTTAGGTTTGTTTTGTGAGGTTTGTGAATGCCCATAGACAGCCATTCTGAAGCAGGCAGGGCGATTTGAAATGAGCCAAATACCCGAGACAGGACCAATAGTCACAATTTCGGTGTCAACCACTCTATTTCATCCTAGACAAACCAGAAAGGGGGCTCAATGTTCAAAATACTGGAATTGTCCTTTAATACAATGTATTGAGAGATGATGATATGCCTTAGAAGCACTATATCATACAGGAAATAAATCCTTGTGAATCATTACATTTACAAACGCATGGCAACTGTGTTTACATCTCACTGGTGCTATCAAAAAGTACTCAATGCTTTATGTCCTGGTTTTTCAACGATAATTCCATGCGATACTCGTTGTTGCTCTGATCAAAACATCTGAGCTACCATTTGCTCTGATTTAGACCACAAGTTACTGTTCACAAATGATCATGCCTCCTACAAAAAATAAGATGATTCACCATATATTAAATCTAACCTTTATAACTGTATGTTTTAATTGTGTAAATGGATAAATGGACTGCATTTATAAAGCACTTTTCTAACCAGTGGCCACTCAAAGCGCTTTACAATTATTGCCTGACATTCACCCATTAATACACACATTCACACACCGACGTGGTTGTCAGCCATGCAAGGCAACAGCCAGCTCGTCGGGAGCAGTTAGTTAAGTGTCTTGCTCAGGGACACCTCAGGGACACCTCGACACTCAGCTGGGAGGAGCCGTGGATCGAACTAGCTAGTTGACTACAAGTCAACCAGCTCTACCTCCTGAGCTATTGCCGCCTTTTAATTATCAATTATCATCCTTTACTACTGGTTTACTACAAAATGTAAACCACATTCATCAAATCAAATCATAAAATCTATTTGTTGTAATGATGTTGAAAAATATGCAGACTGCTACAATGGTTGTAGTTATATAAGACAGGAGAAACCAAGGGGAACATCTCTTATTGGGCTGACACCTGTGAAGTGAGATGTTGAACATGGTTCAAAGGTTAACTAAATCAGTCAGAGACATGCAAATGATTCCCTTCTGATGCAAATACTGTAAAAATAAATAAATAAATACATAAATACAAAAAAGGATACAAAGCGCTATTGTAATGTGCCTTTCAAAACATTCTCCAAAACCAGCAGTAGTGGGTAGCCTGACAAACATCATCACATAGTGAAACCATAATGCACAAGTGTGTGTCTGTGTCACGTGAGAGAAATTAATCTACAGGTGTAATTGGTTTTTGTTCCCGTCTAGCATATCAGTATTCAGAGGCTCTGTTACGCCGATTCCCCGAGACGGCAGACAGGGCACAATAGGGTTGCTATGGTGATGCAGCTCTCCCTCGTCCTCTTCCCCGTGTCCGTCCCCATTTGAAACAGCTAACCCATATTAGCCTTTGGGACTTGGGAGTTGATTTGTAAGCACGGAGTCTCCATGCTGACGTCGCCTCAGGCTCTGCCATAATGGACACGGGAGAGAATCAGATGTCCGCTCCTTCATTATAAGGGATGGGCGATAGTTTCTGATGGCAGAGTTATAAACCGTCAGTCGCAGAGTGACGGTGTTTGTGTAAAAATGCCATTGTCAAACATACAAAGTGTGTGCCTCCCAGTATTCAAGAAAAATGTGCAAAAACAAGAAATAGTTGTTAGTAGGACAATTTGGGACAAAAAAGAAGCGCAATGTTGTAATCTACCTGAATACAAATACTTTGAACTGTACCGTCAACTGAATCAAGTATTATTTTTTCTATAAAACAAACACGCGTTAATGGGACACAAAACCACATCAGTGCAGCAAACACATCCAGATATTCTCCCGAGGACATTCACAAAGTTTAAAAACCACAGGAAATAAATCACTGAAGGCGATCCCACTCTGTGAATGGGGATGGAGGAGTAATGATCCATGAAGACCAAAAGAATGATTTCTCGGCCAACACTCCTACAGGGATGGCCGGCCGCCGCAGATGCATTATGGCACCAAGTCTCTTCAGGGTTACTAATGGACATCAGCACTCCCCTTCTCTACTCCGGCACACTCCGCGTGAGAGAGTGAGTGAGTGAGCCTTTGTAGTGGTTGTTGTTGTTTTGTGTGTGTGTGTGTGTGTGTGTGTGTGTGTGTGTGTGTGAGAGAGAGAAAGAAAGTGAGTTGTTTTTGTGTGTGTGTGTGTGTGTGTGTGTGTGTGTGTGTGTGTGTGTGCGTGTGTGTGTGTGTGTGTGCACAAACTCGCCGGTGTGCATGGACACATGTTTGCATGTGCATAGGGAGTGTATGCACGCAAAAAGATGGTGGGTCATGCACACACACACACACACACACACACACACACTCACACACACACACACACACACACACACACACACACACACAACCACACAGACACTAACACAGCGGGGACAGGAGATGAAACTCAGAGGCCAGCACTAAGTGTGTGAAGGTTAGACATGCTATTGGCCTTCGACTCCCCTCCCCTGCCACAAGCAACGAAAAATTTTCATCAATAACCCACCAGTAATTCATCAGACCCACCAGAGGTGAGCAGACTTCTCTGTCCTGCAAGAAAAAAAGAGTGTGTGAGTGTGTATGTGTATGTGTGTGTGCTCGCACGTGTGTGTGTGTGTGTGTGCATGTGTGTGTGCGTGCTTTTTGTCAGAAAACGAACCAACCTTTGAAGTCAGGAGCCTTTTAAGGGTTGACATGGTCACCTCCAATGATGATTGTGAGCTTACATGCGGTAACAGATTCCCACTAAGTCATCGTAGAATTACTTTAGAAGCCTAATGGAGAGATGCGTCATAAAAGGTTGTGATGGTTGACTGTGCTCACAAAAGCTGCCTTCAAAAGCGCCTTGAGAAGGTGGATCAAACCTTTAATTCATCAGACAAAGTGCATCAAATAGGTAAATAGCTTTTAAAGGATGCCTATTTCGATGTTTTACACTCCACAGAATAAATCTGCTATACCAATGCTACATACATTCATAATTCGTACATTCGTACAATACATAGTTTAAATAATTAACAGATTTTTTTTAATTGGTTGATGTGAATTGTTAGAAGAAGAAAAAGGGAAGTATGCACACTTGACTATTTTGTCTTTATATTCCATCTCTTCCTGTTCACTGTTCCCCAATTAGTGCCCACCAGACCCTCTGAGAACAGGTATATTAAATGATGGATCTGGCACGTTCAAGAAGATGGGGAAACACAGCCAGGCTCACAGACAAAGATTGAATACATTCTAAAAATGCATTCAGATGAGGAAGGAGAACATTACACAACTATCTACATTGAGTGAATTCTAAAAGGCTTTTGACTGGCAGGAGTCTACTCATTCATGCTTTCACTATGTATTAATTCTCGGCATTGGATATCACGTACCAGTTAGGGTTGTGGAGGGAAAAAGACTACATGACTGTCGAAACTTCATTACTTCATAATTGACTGTACTCTGTCTCCAAGAAACATTGTGGACTAACTCGCTGACGCCATCACCATCAGTGATGCCATGCAGCTAATTATCCTTAATAGGCCCGTTGATTTTGGAAGATATATATTTATATATTATATCCCAACTGTATAACCATGCTCTGTCAATGCACAGCTAAACTGCATTTCAAACAGGTGGCCGGGGTCAAGTGTTGTCTAGGCAGGCTTTCATTAAACACAACTCCTTGGAATCATTCACAAAAAAGTGTTTGCGTTTTTGGATTCCCCTCAAAGGGAAGGGATGTGTCCTCTTAGAGCGCTGCCTTTGGTAGTCACCTTTTCCTTTTCAATGCACAATATGTCCTTCCAATGATAGATCCATTTAGATCAATTCACAGGCAGCCAGGGCCACTTCCTGCCGCTTTTCCACCGACAGTACCAGCTAAACTCGCCTCGACTCGGTTTGGTTCCAGGCACGTCGCGTTTCCATCTAAAAAAGTATCTCTTCAATGTGGGCGGGTCGTAGAGAAGAACCTCTCCAACATGGGCGGGTCGTCATTAGGTTTTAATCATGGGAGACGCGATTCCTGGGAAATCTGAATCTGATCAAGACTATTTCCTGATTCCTGGGAAAGGTTATGATGGGAAATAAAATAAAATAAAAAGTGCAATGACTGCGTGTCTATTGTTGTCATAAGATAACGTTGATGGAGGCGAAACTCGAGCCCTGGGAAAGGAACGACACTAAAACGAAACAGTGAAACGCTGATCCTCGGAGCGGGTCTGTGGACTCCTGCCATGCCGGACACACACAACCACGCCGGACACACACAACCACGCCGGACACACACAACCACGCCGGACACACACAACCACGCACAGCCTTACTCTAGCCCCGGGAAAGGAGCGACACACACGGCGAAACGCTGATCAGTGTCCCCCTCGGGTGCGGGTCCATAGACCCGCAGGACACAACTTAACTTTGAGTGATTATTCCCATTTACAGCCGCTGGCCAATCAGTTGCCAGCAGCCTGTTTACGTCACACAAAAGTACCTACTCTGCTCTCTTGGAACCTCGACGGAGGTAGTACTAAAAAAAGTACATAATTTAGGCGGCTACTCGTGCTAGTGAATGGCCCGTTGCTGTGCAAGTAAAAGTTTGTTTTGAGATTCCTATGAACAATTTGTAAGCAACAATTTGTCTCTTTCTAATTGAACATGGGATTCTAAAGGGAACACCATTTTTTTGTTGTTGTTTCAAACATATCCGTCAGATCTATTCCAATTCTCCAGCCTACCAGAAACTAAAGTGGTCTGACTGAACAGACGCAATCATCCATTGAAGGGGGGCCACAGACATTAAGTGGCCGATGCATTAGTGATGAGGTAACGTAGGCGGTGGGCAAGTCATTAAGTCTCATGCATTGTTCAACCCGGGATTAACTGCACTACAATCCACTCTCTGGAACGCATTCCGGTCTCAAGGCAAAGCAAAACCATTAATGTCCCCTGTGTGGCAAACATATGAGTCCCACCATGGAAGCAATAGAGCACGGGGTTTGAAGCCATGAGATCCCACCAGCGTACCACAGCTTGACCACTGGAAAATACCCTGCACCTGCACTGCTCCTGCAGTGAACACAATAGAGAAAAAGTGTGCATCAGCCAAAAAGAAAGAAGAAACAAATAGAAAATACATTGACCCAGCCGGACCTGGGTCTGCAGCTTCAGCTCTGTTCCACACATCACACAAACAACTCGACCGTATTAAAGTCAGGCTTCATTGAACTACACTATATATTTGCACATGGTAGAGTCAACATGGCAGAGTGCTTGGACGCAACACAATGAGACCAAGGCTAAGCTCAGGCACGGCCAAGGGCACACACACACACACACACACACACACACACACACACACACACACACACACACACACACACACACACACACACACACACACTCTGCAAAAAAGTAATTGCTCTGTGATTACTAAATATCTATAATTAGCATGAAACAATGCAATTACTGGATGCGTAATTGCGGATGCGACTCAATCTCTCTTTATTGGGGGACAGGGGGTGAGGGGAGGGGGGGGGGGGGTAGTTATAGGGAGGTGACTCTCCTCATCCTGGTGTGAAAAAAATCAAAGCATAAGAGAAAAGGGTGGTGGAAAGAAAAGCACCAGAACCATTTTACCATGGAACCGATCGGGAAACCATAGCAACCAATCATGTCCCCTCGGCCGTCGCTATATGAGAAGCTTCAATCAGTAAGAGTGATCAATGCGTCAGCCATGTCACAGCGCTTCAAGAGCAACCACAACACCGTCTCTCTGTCCCAGCCTCCTCAATATACACTAATCCCCATGTGCCCTGCGTCCTCAGGAGACGCTCAGGAGTAGTCAAGCTGACAGAGCAACTGGTCAAGCTGACAGAACAGGCTTCAATGTTAATGAGACGTTTCCATTTTGTCGAGTATGAAGTGGAGCTATAGCCTCTTGTCCTTATTAGACTTTATCCGTCATTCACGGTGCAGCAATAGGCAATTTCTTGGATTCATAATTATCATGGTGGTGATAGTAATCAGAGGAAGGCCTGCGTATTGATCAACAGGCACCCATGTGTGTCTTCAAATTGGGCTGGCACATGTCATTTCATTTTGCAATGTATTCCCCAACCAAGAGGACAGATTGGATGAGACACATAGCAAAATCAAATATAATAACTAGCTCCTTAAAGCATTCCATGGCATTCCTGCCCCCTGCCAATATCCCTTACTTCCTTATGCCATGATGTCAGGGAATTATTTCCAAATTCGTATGTGTTTGGTCTGGCTGGCTAGACTGGGGCCTTTATTAAAACAGTTTTATCTCAATCAATTTAATTAGTGATCAACAAACGAGGATAGCGGCCTATGGTGTAGGATGTTCAAAACCTTTGCATTGATGAAAAGTGTGTCTTTGATTATAAGGGTAACCAATCTATGCTCAAATGTTTGACTGATAACAATTATGGTATTCATTTGTTTCTATGACAAAAGATTTAACACATGCCAAAGGTTTATTTTTTTCATACATTATGATTGTCTCTTGAAGTGTTTTTGATGTGTTTTAAGAGTCCATGTGTCCAAGAGTAACAGCCAAGTCAGAAGGCGGTTTGTTTGTTTAATTGAACCCAGATGGCTTCACAGACCCATTGGCCCGCACGTCTTTTTCCTGCGGCATTTTGGAGTCCTTCCTGTTTACCTACGACCTCACGAGTCATCAGGGACAAAAATAAGCCTTTTATGTCTCTGTGAATTATTATATGTGCGAACGTGTGCAAATGTTTGCACTTGCTTCTCCCTGTCTATGTGCTTTGTGCTCGTTTGTATGTATTCAGGTGTGTGAATGTGTTTCAGAGCTATACCCCCCCCGAAACAAAAGTAGGAGACACTGCTGGCTGGCTGTGTTTACTCTCTCATTAACGTGGCAGCATGCTGAGTGTGCATTGCTTCTTGTCCACAGAGAATACTAACATTTCAAGGTTGCTCATTGATCCAGACATTTTTGAAGATTCTCCTGGTAGACTAACCACGAGATTGGCTTAAAACAGAATACTGACAAATGCACTTTATTTCTCAATGAACAACCAACAGCAACAGAAGCAACAACAACAACAACCCAAGAATATCTTTTTTCCTAAGGCTATTTCTTGCACTTCTTTGACATAAGTTGCGGTACATGAGCAACATTAGAGCAAAATCTCTGTTACACGGTGCAGGCTTGGCTGCACTCATTAGACCCAGTGGCTGTCAGTGGGTGTCTAGGCCCAATGCCTCCTCCGCCCTCTAATTGGTATCCAGGAAGACAGAGTGCATTGTGGTTCACATGGAGCTACAGAGCGTTGACGTATTGGCTGATGTCCATGCTTCCACATCTGACACCCTGGCCACATGCAGTGGTTTGAGGTCAGAAGATGGCTGCCATGTTTTCATACAACCATGAGGTCATTGGTTGTGTTTTCACCTATAGACATCATGGATCATATATATCACGCGTGTATGGATTTATATCCTGAATTTGTGTCCAGGGATTAATAAAGGTTTATGTTATGTTATTGTAACCCAGGCCGTGCGAGCTCACGCCACTCCACACCCGGACTCTGCGTTGTGTTTGGTGTAGGTGTTGGGGGGGGTGCGGAAGGAGGGACACACGGATGGTTTTCTTGATTTATGGCTCGGACCACGCCGCCGTTTATTTCTCTCATTCACAGCTCAAACGTTCAACCTTACGGCAGAGAAACAAACAACTGACTTAAGTATAAAAAAGAAAAGAAAGAAGAGAAGGATTCACCTACGGCTAGCATTCTACCACAAAACATACGGATAAAACATAAGTACTTTACATTTACACAGAACCCCTTCGAACCCCTTCTAATCTTTCAGCTGTGCTTTCGTCAATGTTGTGTCAAGTGCACATGAGATGAGTTACACCTACAACAAGCCCCCAGCAGGTTCTTGGAGCGGCTTCAAGGAGGGCTACCACGTCACATCCTGCCGGGACATCCTGCATGACGCGAGCTCACGACTGACCCCACCATCAAATGTACCTTTCTCACCACCGCGCACACAAAAAATCCTGCACAGCGTGCCAGACGGCCCAGCGGCCCGACAGGAAAAAACACATTGAGGACAAGTAAGCCGGATCTTGTGACCCGTTGTAAACTGTTTTTTTTTTATTTTTTATATTTTGCTTGTTTTCTTAAAACCCGTGTGTCCCAAAGCGAGTGAGGCCCGTATTCCCCCTCCCCATCGTGTCCAGAGATTTAAACAACAATGATCGGTTCAACTGTGTGTTGTGTTTTGCAGTGATTACAAAGACCTCTCCCATTTCTACTGCAAGTTAAAATCAGGCCTAGTCCATTGCAGCAGGTATGCTACATTATTCAAATCTCCACACTCAAAATTGGTCAGAATGAAGGAACCAGGGCTGGACAATCGGGGGCCATCCCAGCTCTAGCAGGAAGAAGCAGAGAGCCAGACATACATCATTAATCAATTACAGGATCATATTACAGGACCTAATTTATCCGGCGAGGGCTGGCTATAAGCGCTGCTGCTCTTTCCCAATGATTCTCGCCCTCAAAAGGCACAGTTGGGAGACGTGCCCTCACCCCGGCATTATCCACTCAAGCCGGGAGACAATTAAGAGAGTAATCTGACAACGCGGCCCACCTTCCTCACACAATGGCTTCTGAACATAATTTCTTCATGACAGTGATGACAACGATGGCTATTTGAAAAATGCATTTATCCACCATTCTCATTCAGATAAGCAGCCCCGGGCGTGTGGTGGAGGTGGTGGTGGGCTCGGTGTGGAAGCTGACAGCAAGAGGAAGGATTGTGGGGGAGGACGTGACGCACGCACATCCTCCCCCACAACCCTGTCCGCTAATAAAGCCTCAACTTCAACAGGTGGGAGAGGGTCCTCCAGAGAGGGCCGGCGTGCACCTCTGCCTCTCTCACTCGCCCTCTCTCGCTCTCTCTCTCTGGGAAACTGGGAAGTGGTGTGTTTATATTTACATCTGAAGGGGAACCTCACAGGGTTGCGTCATCCTGTCTAATCAGCGGCCATGCACATGGCTATACCTGTGTGCGTGGCCCAATATGTGTGTGTGTGTGTGTGTATATCCGGCCGGGTCCTTTGAGGGTTTGTATGTTTAGATGCTTGCTTGTGTGTGTGTGTGTGTGTGTGTGTGTGTGTGTGTGTGTTTACATGTGTGCATATGGGTTTTGCATTTGTCTAATTCTGTCTTTCTATGTGTCTCTGTGTGCTCTGTGTGACAGTCTGCTGGCATGTTGACAATAGTGCGTGTGTATGTTACTGTGTGTGTGTGTGTGTGTGTGTGTGTGTGTGTGTGTGTGTGTGTGTGTGTGTGTGTGTGTGTGTGTGTGTGTCAGCGTGCTTTATCTGGCTGGGGACAGGGGTTGCGTAGTGCCGGTATATTAATGTGCACAGGATGGCAAGTGTGAGACGGGACGGCTGGGGGTTAAGAGAGGACGACGTGACACAGCCCAGGAAGAAAAACAGACGTGGACAGCCTCTGTAGCCAGCGTCGATCTGCTTCCTGCTCCGTTCCAGGAGCCACCAGGACTTTTTGTGCGACCCATTCATTAAAGACACAACAACACGTCCACGACCACCACCTGATTTAAGACCAGCGGACCACCAGGCCAGGCCAGGGACATTTATTAAATCCACAACTCACACCCAGCTGACACCGGAGCGCCACCAAACAAACACTCCCTCCTCAGTGTTTCCACTGGCCTCTGTACCTCTTACCAACACCGTGACATAAATCCTCCCATTTGAACCTGCATGAGGAATCCTCCACTTAGGAAGGAGCTGGTAAGAGGCTGGAGACAGTGGGGTGCCTTGCACCCAGGAAGACAGACGCTCTGTCTGTCAGTAGGCCAACACCGGCCTGTCCGCTTGAAAAGGAGCAGCCTTGCTCAGTGGACGCAGGCCTAATTTGTGTGGGCTGCTGTATTATCTGAGCTAGCTAACCCTAACCCAGGGCTGGGAACAGAATGGTGCCATGTGACGATAATGGCCGGTGAGGCCACCTAACCAGATTGCTGCATCCATTACCAGCCAAGTTTATGCCACAATTGGACATGTTTCAGACACTTTTATTACATTACTGGGAGCAATGCATGGTAGCCATGGCCTGTGTTTAATACAGGGAGAAGGATGTCAAAGAGGAGGAATAATGTGCTCTAATAACAGTGTGTCATCATTGGATGGGTGGGCTGTCCATCATCAGCGAGCTCACCATCAGGAATTGGTAACAGAAAATCAAGCTGAAGGACAACGATGAGATAATGCGTGGTTTGAAAAGGTTACAAATGATTCCACCTCATACTGCATACAGAGGATCTGTTCAGACAAAGTTTACTGACAAATTAAAAAAAAAAATTAAATTCAACACATGCACACACTGACAAAAATAAGTTTGAATACATAGCAGATAATAAATGCATTCATTCAGCTCTATTCACTTTATCTCCTTGTTCCTTTTTGCCTTACTATATTTATATTTGACTGGTAGAGTGAAGTCATATTGAGGATGGCACTGCTGGCAAATCAGTTATATATATATATATATATATATATATATATATATATATATACGTATATATATATATAAACTACAACTTCCAACATGCCTCCTGCCTGCGGTGTAGCAGGTCTGTGACAGCAGGAGGGGCAGATAGTATTAAAACATTGCTTTTGATGTATATATATATTATACTCAAGCCTTAAACATGTGTTATTGTGCAAGGGAAGGGCTTTTGAAACAATTGTTCTTCTGACAAAATTACAATTTTCGATAATGTCAAGGAAAACACCCAAAAAAGACACAACCCAATTCTCTTTAGTAAAAGTGTTACTTTAATATCCTATCCTATTCTGCTCCTTCTGTTAGTAGAGTAAACAGCCCTCCCAAGATTGCTTCGGTTCATCATTGTATTGGCTTGTTTATGATGAAGAATATTTCATGTTTGTTGAATGTGTGATGAAACCAAGACGTTGTTCTGGTGACAAGGAGCCCATCACAACATTCAGAAGAGTACATCAGTGGTCCCAAACTCATCATGACAACACAACTGCTCTATAGATTAAGATGACAACACTGAAGGTAGAGAGGAAAAACACACACTGACACACTTTAAACACCAAGATCTACCTGTACTATTTATAACCACACACACACACACACACACACACACCCATGAAATACAAACACACACACATACATACACACACGCACACACACTACAGACGGACATCAAAACCTCATTACTTACAAAAAAATCAGGAATATTTCAAAATATACAGATATTATTTACAGGTCAAGTATACACCCTGTCACTCTTACATTGGATATTCAACGATCATTGGTCAGAATGTACACATATATTTTTACACAATAAATACCACTAATTTAAATTTGTTTATGAAGATTTTTTGCACAGTGATGTTGTTTGGCTGTGCTTTGAACTAGATTTACATGACAGGACACATCGACAACACAAATGGACCCTGGAGTCACAACACTAACATGGCTCAACTATGTCTATTTTTAATCAACATCAGCCTCATTTGGTTATTTTGGTAACAATGGCAAGAACAGCAGGCCACACAAGGTTCACCAAAACAGATTTCCTCAATTATAGTTTTAATGTATCTCAAAGACCTGAGTTCTTTCATAGCTCTGAATTTGTTAAGTGTTCTCCATTATTTATCCAACAATGAGTAGGTCCTACATCTTTTGGTTTGACAACAGCGGGCTGCTGTTTTAATTTAACAATGACTCATTGTGGCTTGTAGGATCTACTCAGTGGTCCAACCAAGATTGCTGTATTGATGCAAATGTTTCTCATATAGAGTACAGGAATCCCATAGATGTAAAATTGTTGTTAGATCAACCAAAACTGTTTAAATATCCTCTAGGCAACATTTTTTATCCCCTCCCATGTGCTAACTTTCATGTGCTTTCTCCAATGTGCTCACTTTAATGAGTGTATGACATAAATATGTTTGCTTGGTGCTTGGTTTGTGCATTCATTATATAGGCTTGTATTGTGTTTAGATGTGTGCCTTTTCACCAAACAAAATTTCCCATGCGTTTCCATATATGAGCTATAACTCCAGGATCTCCACGTAATTAAAGTGCTCAGGTGAAGAGAAGACTTGTCCACGAAATAAAGTGTAAAAGGCCTATAAGACAAAAGACCTGCTTATTACGAGGCACCAACTGTGCTTCACACACACACACACACACACACACACACACACACACACACACACACACACACCTGCTCAGTATCATATACATGCCCAGCTCATGGACCTATAAAGAAGGCCCAGCTCCTGGGGCAGAGCAAGCCAGCTGCTGATGCTAACAGCTGCTTTTTAGGACAACAGCGACACCTAGTGGTGTGAATTGTGTATTAAAGCCACAAACACCACCGATTTCCTTGCTTGTATATCCCTAAACACAGATTTTCATACAAGACACTCTGCACTGAAAAATAATAAGCTATGTTTTCACACCTCAATCAAAACACAAAACAGACATATTCAAGTGTAGATTGCTGTGCAGACGAAAACATAATCTATAGTGGCTTGAGTTTTAGGAATGTACATAAGAATCAGCAGAGATCCGATCTAGCCTGGGTGGGATTGTGGCTCGGCAGTGCACTTTGTCTTGAGGCCCCAATTACAAAGTCAGTGTGCTGTGGCGACGACAGACATAGGGTTTGAGGTGGCTGTCACTTTTTCTTATTGTATTGCTGGGATCGGTAGGCAAGGCAACGCAACAACGTTCCCCATGATATATGAAGGAGGATTCATCACCGAAATATTGTTAGGGAGCAGAAACACACACACAGACACACACCCACACACACATGCACACGTACATACACCAAGCTTGTCTATTGGCAAACAGACAAGCGGATAAACTCTGTGAGATTTGCATGGAAAGGGGGTCAAATATACACACTTGGACAAATGTACACAAAATCCACTTTCACTTGCCTCTCTGTCACTCTGACACATCTACTTACATGCAGAGATAATCACGCTCACCATGTCCCATACTGACACACATACACACTGCCAGTCACATTGACATCTTAACACCCAGAGCCCTCTTCCCTATCACACACACACACACACAAATATACACACACTGCATATCACACAAACACACACCTCCCTCGTCCCCGAAGCGTACACACACACACACACACACACACACACATTCACCCACTCCAGCTTGCTTGATAATCTGGACATGCTATTGGACTTGGTGAGTTAGCGCCACCCTCTGCCCTTATATAGCAGGGAGTCCATGTTTAGCACTGTGTAGCCGGCTGCAGCTAGGAGGGGAAGCAGAGTGCAGTGTGCTGGAAGCAGCTCTGCCCCTCAACAGAGAGAGAGAGGGATGTGTTGTGCCTCAAAGGGCCACCGTGTGGTGTAAAGGCTCAGAGATCCTCTCGAGACAGAAAGGGCTTCTGTGCTGACGGAGAAGGGATACGTTTTAACGTGTCGGCTCATAAAACAGATGTTGTGCTGTTGGACTCACTATGTTCACAATGATGACACATCTAAGCCTGGACTGCTGCAAAAAATGTGTCTATGTACAAAGTGTTTAGTACATCGACAGGGAAAACAAAGTCAAAGGGAGCGGGCCACTTTCGGTCAGCACTCTTTTCTGACTGGCCATGTGTTTCAGTTTAAACAGACTTAATTGAATTGAATTTAAGTTGCATGGCTTAGTAACACTGTTTTCCCCTTGTGTCGTATCACTAGTGGCGGCTGGGACATACTGTTGTGGAGTAGTGTTTGTAATGCTGTTTGATAACAGCGTTACAGGACAATGAAGAGGTTGAGGGCTTACTGTCAACTTGGAAGCTTATTCACCTGGCTGAGCCCAACATACACAACAGCTTGAATGAACTGAAGCTCTGACTGAAACATCACAGTTCATCTATGTCTTCTTTAAACACATCCCTGTGACTGACAGTCCCTTGTATTGTATGAGTACCAGAAGAAACTACAAGTGTTGCAGAAAGTAGGTCAACCATGGCCATTTAGACATAAATAAATCCTGGCAATACAAAGGCGTTGCAGCATGGTTATACATCTTAACCTCAGCGACAGCCATGTAGACCCTGGCTTAGCTTCTCAGGCCAACAACGACCTTTCAAAGGGTATCTTGTGCATTTGCTAGATCCTCCTCCATATCTCCTTCACTCTGTTAAAACAACTGTGAAATGTGGTTGGCATCACAGAATGGGACTGTGAGGTAGAAAGAGGATTTGGTAAGGTAAGGGGGGAGAGGCGAGAGCACATGTTAGCAACACAAAAACCATCAAACACTAAATCAGTAGGATCAAGACGTATGGACCACTGCTGCAACCCCCCCTTTGTGCATCCTCAACCTGTGCATTTTATTGTACTTGTGTATTTTGTTTCCTCTACCTACTATCTCCTTCTCTCTCTTTCTTACTGTAAAGCTTGCCCTGTATCCACCATCAGAGACAGACCTGGGGGTGTGTGTGATACAAACTGAGCCCATCATAACTGTGACTCCGGGGAGCCAATGTTCTGGTAGCCTGTCTTGGTGCTGGTGCCGTAGCTGGTGTTGGTCATCTCCTGGGTGCCGCCGGGCCCCAGGTAGGGGCGGTGGGCCGGGCTCGGGGAGGGGGCCTCGCTGGGGATTTTGCCCAGGATGAAGCGCTGCTCGTCCTGCTCCTCCAGGTTGGAGATGTCCTTCATCATGCCTTTGCGGTACGACACAGACAGCTTGTTTGAGCCGTCCGACAGCAGGTTGAAGCGGCGGGCGATGAAGACGATGGGCAGCGGCAGCAAGGCCGCAATGATGAGGGCGTAGGCCATGCCCAGCGCCCAGGGCGGGTAGTTCATGAAGCGCTCCGAGCCCTGCCATTGGTGGGGGGGGGGGGAAGGAAAAGAAGGGGGAGGGGAGGTGTAACAAAAGAGAAAAACAGAGGGAAGAGAGGAGAGAAGAGGAAGCCAAGAGATGGAAGGAGAGATTAGCGGGGTTGGGAAGTGGGTTTAAGTGTGGTTGTCTGTAAAGTAAAAACAAGACCGACAAACAGCAGAGAGGTAATGTGGTGGAGAGAAAGAGAGACCGCGAGAGGAGCAGGAGTCGGTTGGAATGTACAAAACACTGGAGCTCAGCCATGTCTGAGGGTTGGCTGACTAAACGGAATATTAACCGAGGTCTAACAGTGCTGGCGGTCTCTCTCTCTCCCTCCCTCTCTGTCTCTGGCACTTTCTCTCTGTCTCTTTCACTGTCTCTTGCTTGTGTCAACACATACACAGACACACTCTCTTGTAGCCCGTGGTAAATCTAGAGCTTTCGGAAATAACGAGTGCTTTGCCTCCGTCAACGGAAAGATCATAGAGCCTCTGAACCTCTAATCCTTCTCTCGGTGAGTCACATGCGTGGAGTCTCACTAGGGCTTCAGGGGGCTTACTGACCTCGGCTTCCAACCAGGCGTTGTAGCCCGCGGGGCTGACGGCCATCTCGATGACGGTGGCCGCGATGAGCAGCACCAAGATGGCGGGGGACACGTACTTCCACATGTAGAAGTAGAAGGAGTAGGGCCTGAAGCCCAGCATGTCCTGCAGGTCCTGCATGAACCTGGGGAGCCAAGACGGGGGAGGGAGGGAGGGTGGGCGCAAGGAAGGGATGGAGAGGGGGAGAACGGGAGGGGAATAAAGACAGAAGAGTAGGTTGTTAGCTGGATAAAAGGAAGGAGGGAAGGAGGAAAGGTAGCCGGTTGGGTGGTGAACAATGAAGGGTGGAACTGAAGGGATGAGAAGAACTTGTGTCAGATCAAAATCGGGGATGCCTTACTTTGAAACTATATAATAATAAGAATAATTTGAGGTGAATGGGGTCCTTTGCAGTCCTTATCCATTTCTTTCAAGTTTCAAGTTATTGCTTAGAAAGAAATGCATGTGCTATATGTGTGTGAGTCTAGCACAGCCTGTATGGTCTATTTTTGGTTTGTTTTATTTACAACGATTAACTAACGAAGAGCTTGTATTTAAATAAAGTAAATACATGTCAAGTTGCAGTAGAAACCCATTTTTTGCATATTTAAAACCACACCCAAAATGATCCAGAACACATCCATTATAAACATCCGCACAACGGACGCCTGCCCCCACGGCCCGCTCTGGGGGCCTCACCTCTCGGTGCCGTAGATCCAGGCCACAGAGACGTTCTCCAGGAACACCACAATGGTGAGCGGCAGGCCGGCCGAGTAGTCGTCAAACATGGCCACAAAGTAGTTCCCGGAGCGCTGCACAAACAGCAGGCCCAGGAAGAAGGCGATGATGCAGCACACCACTGAGGCAGAGCAGAAAGACGGTGGGGTTGAGACGGGATTACGCTCCTCTCTCCCGGGATGCTTGTTGATGACCAGGTGACATGTGTGAATCTGACTGTTTAAAATGGGATTATTTTGTTGCTGTTTCCATGAGGGTCGGTTGGAAGTTGGAGGGAAAATATAAATTAAAAAAAGGAGAAGATGATTTTAGGAGTAAATTGGGATTAGTAGTCTCTCCTCAATCACTTGGATAGATACGTGTTTAGATATCCAGGTATCCAGATCCTTGGTATATCCAGCCTTGATGTAACCCCTATGGACTCCAAAAAGGCAGTCACCATAAACGCTAACATATAATCATCACACAGTATCATCCCATGACCTCTGTGATTATGTTTTGCCTATAGGCCTCTCCTTCCAGCTCATTCCTTTATAATTCCCCTCCTCTCTGATTTCCTCAGAGAACTACAAAGTGCTGAGCTGAACTTTGTATACAACACAACACACTGATAACTGCTGATCCCGGGGTCGGCTCATCTTATTCCCATCTTGCTGAATCCTTTCAAGTGCTCCTCGTTCTAACAGAGCTATGGCTACCACCACCATCCCAATCCCGTCCCCACTGACCGCACAGGATCTCCTTGCGTATCTTGAAGGCGTCCAGTATGGGGGTGGTGATGCCCGTCATGGTGCCGATCATGCTGCCCAGGCCCAGGTTGATGAGCATGAAGAAGAACATGACCGACCAGAAGGGGCTGGCGGGGAAGTGGGTCATGGCCTCGGTGAAGGCGATGAAGGCCAGCCCTGTGCCCTGCACCGCCTGGAGGAGAGAGGAGCAAAACCCTGGTGGTCATGTGCAGAAATCATTGTGGCTGTTGTACCTAATCAGCTGTTCA
>NC_140285.1:7216272-7236272 GCF_964030765.1 Micromesistius poutassou | reverse complement strand
AACATGGACATGAGTTCACTGTGGTCGGAGGAACACAGTATATGATGCACATGACTTGTGATTCATAGGATGGTGGAATGTTTATGTTAATCTAAAGCACAGCGGTCTCAAAGACTCAAACCACACCCCCAGAACCTTTTTTTCTTCTCTGCATATTATATAATGGCAGCGAGCGGCAGATCTCTACTGAGCTAAAACTAATAGATTATGACTCAACCTAAAGGTACCCTGTGTGTACCCATGCCACTAAAAGCCTACCGCAGCATGTGTGAGTGTGTGGTTGAGGGTGACTATGTGTTTGTGTCAGTTTGTGTGTCTGTGTGTGTGTGTGTGCAACAGCTGCTGAGTCGGATAAGGTATGTGTGTGTGTTTGTGAGTGTGTGTGTGTGTGTGTGTGTGTGTGTGTGTGTGTGTCCCTAGGCATGGCGTCAGCAGGAATGACTAAGGCTTTATGTGCACTGCTGTGTGTCTATGGGGTACCGTCCACAAGGAGAGCCGCTGCTTCAAACGCCGGCCCGGCCCCGACCGCTCCATGCCCCTGCCCCCCCCCCTACTCTCTGGATCCCCCTGATCAGATCCCATCTGCTTCTGCCCAACCCATTACCCAAACACGGGATCGCCTCGGGGCAGGTTTGTGCGTCTCAACAATGGCGCTGTGTATCATCCATGCTTCGACTGTTTCCCATCACAAGGGAAGCCTTGATGTGTTTTCGTTTTGATGGTTTTTCATATATTCGGTGCAAAGACATTGTTGCGCAGCGTGGACTCGTGGAGTATTTGTTGTGGACTCACTGGCCTGGCTTCCATTCCTGCGCATGGGGCACTCAGCCCAGGGCAGCGGGAACTGGAAGGACTGGAAGAAGTAGAAGATGCTCCAGCCGATGATGACGTTGTAGTAGAGGCCCACGAAGCCGCAAACCTGCAGGAGGAGGGATGGGGGTGAGGGGGGGGTTTAGAGATAGGCCATGACCACACACTGACCTGCTCAACGCACAGCGAGAGCAGGGTAGTTATAAGACACAGTTTAACAGTTTGTTAGAGATGTGTCAGGTCTTAGACCAGGGGCATGCAGATGAAGTCGGAGAGGGTATGAATTATTGAGGTAGACTCCCAGTGGCCTGAGACTGAGGCCTTACAATAACAGGTATTTATAGCTGCAGAACCACCACTCTGTCACATACTCATTAAAGCATGCCTCGCTGGCCCATTCCATGGCCCTGCCTCCCCCTTTATTTCTGACCACAGAGCCTGACTGGCTGGATCAATAATTTATACAAGTCTCTCGCGAGGTCCATCATTGTCTGCTAACTGGATAGGTGACAGGTGAGAAAGACGCAGGATGACAGAGCTGTTTGAGTGTTTGTGTCTAACATCAACATGAGGAACTCGCCTGGCCTGGCAGAGCCAGCCCCTCCAAGCAGACGAATGTGCTCTTCATATAGAAGGGCAAACAAACATGGTTGGCTGCGCATGCAGCCAGGGGGTAATTAACCGTTTTGTCACCATTAACTGCTGTGCTCACATTAGTGACTAAAGCATTGTAATCAATGTAGCATTGTAATCAATGCATTGTAATGAAAACGCCGTTGTAATGCATTATTCCTCGTGAAGCCAGATAATGGAATGATAAGATGGTCAGTCAAACGGTCCTGGGTTCACCCAGATGTCCACAGTGTAAATGCACTGTAGGTGACCTTAGGCAGATGCCTTACCCGTATCTGCTCATGAATGACATGTATGTAAAAAAAGAACTGTTGATTCGAATAAAATCGTTTGCTCGTTGACTTGATATCTTCCAGGACATTGCTTGCAGCTGCATTATGATTAAAAAACCAAAACATGAACATCACAGACGTTCATTACTCGCATGTCATCCGCAGGGGCTGCAGCGACAACGCATGTCCTCAGGCCACCAGCGTCCTCCCTGTGCTGTGAATGAACGTCACTGCATGGCACTTGACTGAATCCAGTGGGATCTCCAGTGGGAGTGGCACCCACCATGAGGCTGGACACCCCGATGCCCCCCAGCTGGGGGTAGACATAGTTCCACACGCCGATGCTGCCCCGTCGGATCCTCTGGCCCACCGCCAGCTCCAGGAAGAAGAGCGGGATGCCGATGAGGATGAGGAGGATGAAGTAGGGCACCAGGTACGCACCTGGCAAATCACGGTGAGAGTGAGAGAGAAAGAGAGGGAGGGAGGGAGAGTTCAAAGTTCAAAGTATTTATACGATTTATCTGAGTTGTTGGTTGTAAGGGAGCAGATATCTGTCGATATACAATCCCCTATTAGACTCTGCTATTGGAACCAAATGAGCCCCGGATGGGATCTTCTGAGACTGAATAATTGCTGTCCAATTACAATTGGCTTGATGGTATTTATTATCACACCTAGTTGTAAAAGTGTGGACGGTAGGTGGGGGGTCGAAAAAGCTAGGAAGCTCAGCATGATGAAGCAGAAGGCAAGGTATCCATATATAGCAGAGTACAAATGCACACACTGCTGTAAATGGCACCAGAAGCACCATCAAAAGCTCTCAGTCAGAGTCTATTTCTGGGACCAATCTTCTCCACTCTAGTTTGGCTTTGTTTCCAACCACACTCTCTCTTGCAGTCTCTCTCTCTCTCTCTCTCTCTCTCTCTCTCTCTCTCTCTCTCTCTCTCTCTCTCTCTCTCGCTCTCTTTCATTTTGCATTTTACTATTCATCTTCTCATCAGTCTTTTCATCCTTAATTTGACATCGCTGTCTGCCGCCCAGGCAGCCTTCTATCCCCCACCATTTTGTTTCATCTCTCATTATTCGTCCGGGTGTCAAGTGCCAGCCTGTTCTGTCCGAGCCTCCTCCTCCGCACCATGTCGGGACACGAAGGAGCAGTGCTGTGACATAGACATTCAGAGTCACATGGGAGGAGAGGCTGATGGGATGGACAGCCCCCTCGTGTCCTGGTGCTGCTATTTTCAGACTGAATCACTAATCAAAGCCCACTAATCACTGGGGAGAGGGGGGACGTTTGTCTGGGCTGGCATTCGCTGAGAAGAACCTCTGTGCTTATCACGTCTAGAAAAAAGACGACACATGCGAAGGAGCCTCCTCTATGACGCATAATGGCATTGTAACTTTGACTTATTTCCAAGCTGGAGGCATTTTGTTACATTTTGTCGAGCGACCTGCACCGATAAATGAACACATTCTATTTGGATGAGAAGTCTGCCTGGCTGAATTGATACTGTATGGAATCCTAGCAATCATATGAGCTGGTTATGACACAGAATCAAACATACCCCCTTACATGTGTCATTTAGGGGGGGAAATGCATAAGCAAACCATCTTTTCCCACTAAATAAAGCACATACACACACACAAACACAGACACACAGACACACATGCTTTTATCAAGCTTAGTTATATAAGGATACTTCCTTATATTTGAATTTGAATACTTCCTGTGGTGCCCAATACACCTCCCACGTAAAGCACAAATACACTGACAATAACCACTTGGAAACGGAGCCCCTTGGTGTTGCCTCTTCCCTCTCCCGTGCCGTAATCACAGCCTCCCACACGCCACCGACATCACAGCAGTGTGTGGCACCTAGCACACACACAATGCCAGCCAGATAAGCCTGAGAATGACTGCATGTGAAGCAAATACAATTAAAACGGCGGCCTCCAGTCAACAATCCATGAACGCCACTAGTGTGCCTGAGAGATCTGTGCCTGCCCCCCCACCAACTCTCACTTCCCCCCGCTCCACCCCAACACACACACACACACACACACACACACACACAATGTGTCCTCTCTCTTCTTCTCTGGTTGAAGGGCTCTGCCCGGGCCATCAGCCACACATCCTACGCCCTCAGCTTTGAGAGATGCAGTGTGCAAAGGTTTGACTCTGCCCCTTACATGCTGACAAGGGCAGCTGGGCCATTAGATAGCCTGATGGCTCACCGCAGTTCACCCAGATGGGGAGCTCGCGGCCTGGGGGGGCTTAGGTGTGGCATGTGGCGACACGTTCTCTGTTGGCATCGGCAACAGAGGAGATACACTACGGTACCACTGACACATACATTATACAGGGAGTTGCCCTTGCCCCTTAGATGGCTATGGGATGGTCCTTTTACAATAATAATTATAATATAATATAATATTACCATATAATTACTAGAATATAACTTTATATTTCCATATTTTTGAATATGATGAATCTCCAATAGATTCTTAAAGCATGAGCTTGTGTTGAATTATTCCATTTGTGTGGGTGTACAATCTTCCATCCTGATTTCAAATTGCTGCTCCATATCGGAGGCACGCTGCCTACCATGAAAGCCCTCGCATTGTGAACGTTTACATGTTACATCCGGCCTTGGGTTGACTGTCGGGCAGATGTTTAATGGAGGAGAGAAAGAGCTGTGGCGCGTTCGTTCATAAACAAGACGATGTCATGGTGGCGTGCACAGGTGACAGTGAAACGGTTTCCCCTCGTGCATGACCCTCACGCACATTGTTTACGAGTCGGGACAGACCCCGCATGTGTCTGCCACTCAGGTGACACAAGCACACACACACACACGCATTCACACACTCACATTGTAATAAATGCACAAGCAAATCGACAAACAGCAGCTTGAGAGCAAAATGGAGTTGCCTCTACAACAGCTGCATCCGTTGATTGAGAGAAAAGTATCCCCAGGCCTTTGTGATCGAGATGATTGCGTTTAGCATTAAGGAAATGAGAACTAAATTAGTTGGAATTGAGGGTGCTGTTTTCTGTTATGTGAACCAAATACAATGTTCACAAGATAGAGTAGAAGGGCTGGTCGAATCTGATCATTTTGATTCACTTACATTTAGTCAAAGCTTTTTTGTTCAGGCATCATGCACAAAAACAACTCTAATCGCTGATAAGCTGAAGTTATGCCACACATAATTTCTGCCAACTCCTACATTCAGTCTCACAGATGGTGGTGTAATGTTTATACTTCTGTCTCTGCCAGCCTTTAGGCTCTGAATACAGGTTATACATTCATCATTAGTTGCCAGCAATACAACAATACAATCAAAAGATCCTTTGAATATGATAACTCTGAAAACGTAAAACCATCTACAAGACCCGCATCGGCCCACCACAGCCCTGCCACTGTATTGCCCCCCCCCCGCTCCACCCCTCCACCCTTAGCAGCACCTACCTCCACCATTCTTCTGACACAGGTAGGGGAACCTCCACACGTTCCCCAGGCCCACGGAGAAGCCCACCTGGGCCAGGATGTACTCCAGCTTGTTGTTCCAAGATGGCCGTGCGTCCTCCCCGTCGGCGTCGGGGGACGGCAGCAGGCCCTTCCCCGGCGCCGTGACCCCGGGGCTAAGGCCCATGCTCATCTGACTGCTTTTGTAGTCCATGGGCTGCTCAAGGGACAGCAGGTCCGCCACAGACTCTGTGACGGCCTCCTTGCTGGGGGCAAGGGTGACCTTGCTGTTCTTGGGCATGTTGGTGCTGGGGTTTGGGTGTCGGAAGAGGAGCTCCTGTCAGTGGTGGAGGTGAGAGAGGGGAGCAGAGGGGATGTCGAGGGGGCTGGGGGAGGAGAGCGTTGTTCTTTTGATCCTGAACCTGTCAGACAGAAAGAGGAAAGCATTTTATTAGCCTTTAAAGAAGCTAATAACCAGGGTTTTTCTGACTCACCTGCTACCCCCATTATAAAGTAGCATCCAGTAAGTAAATAGGAGCCTAATGAATATCTAGTAACACATAAAAGAGAACCGATTTAAACATGATTTTGCAAATGATAAAATGATTGACACATTCAACCTTTTAAGCTCTGCAACCTTTAATTTGTTAAAGTAATGCGCAGTTTGTGTTTAACCGTGGACCATAATAAACAGTGTTACGTGAGCTCTGCTGCATTCACTCTAATGCAACTCGTAAACCACACCTTATATAATTAGATCAAGAAGAGTAAATAATCTTTATGTGCATATATGGGTAACAAAATAGGTCAAAATGGAAAGTAACCCCTGTGTTAGTTATTTCAGCGTTGCACTTAGTGGTGGGAGAAATGAAAGAGAGATTATGTTACCAAACATGTTTGGTCGGTCACTCACATCATAGCCAGGTTGGGTCATGTGCACTTTGGTAATCACATGAACAGCAGACCTCGTCTTGTGTTGCTACTGGTCTCAAGACTCTGTTGAACGCAGTTACACTAAAACTATTATCCTAGTTTCCATGTCAAGTTGATATTCCATTCTTAATTTTTTTCTGTCCGTCAAACACACAGCCAGCTATTTGCAGGATGACGTTCTCAAAATGAAAGAGCACCAGGGTGCATTTCTCTTGTATCAGCTTCATGACGTGGTACTTTGTGGATAGAGAGAGTGTTCTGCTTTATTAGTGTGTGAGTCTGTTCTCCCAACAGGGCTCTTAATGTTCACATTCCTACGTTTAACAGACTGCTTTAACCCAGCTGGACGGCTCACAACCACGGCAGAGAGAGGAGAGGCTCCCTCACTCGATAATAATAAGGACCTTACCGCTTCTGTTTAAATAACATTGATTTCGCAAGACATTAGACATTAATGTTTTTTTGGGAGATAGACAGGAAGGTATGGGAGAAAGAGGATAGGACTTGCAAGGACCACGGGCAGGAATCAAGCCCGGGTCGCTGCTATCAGGACTATGCCTTAATGGTACACGCTCTACCCGGTGAGTCACCGGGGTGCCCCATTAGACATTAATGTGGAATAGTAAATGCAAATTCAAACAACACAAAAACAAAATGATGAGGAGAAGAATAAATGTACATGGCTCAATTGTTAAATGATTGGGGGGGAAGTGGAACAGCTTTCTAAATCACTGCTAAACAGAGCGGCACTGAGGATGGGGGTAGGTCTACTAGTCCTAGAGGCTGCTAACAGGTGGAGCATGAGGCTAAGCTTAACACCGACATGTTGGATTGGAGCCAAAGGCCATGCCGGAGGATGGCTGTGGCAGAATGAGAGATCGTATTTTTATTTGATTTTAATAACATTGGTGAGTATTTGATAAGACAGATATTTGCAGGCCAGTCCCATTCAACTACTGCAAGGAAGGCAAGGCAAATATATAGATCCACAACTACAACCAAACCTACAATGTAATGGTATTATGCTCTACAATATTTTCTTATACATTTTTTTAATTACATAACATGTCTTCAGTTTTATTTTTCTGTTCTTAAAACATATGTTTTATAAAAAGGGTTGACATTTTGTCCACACCTTTCATCAGCCCCATCACTTAAGACACCCGATGCTCAGAGCCAGTCCCCACGTCTCCACAGTGACCTTTCCACTGTTACCAACACCGTGCACTCCTACCACTAATTAATAGTCTACACGCCACGGGTGGAGGTTCCCCAGCTATGTAATTAACCTTTTCAGACCATAACAATAATACAAAAAATATAAAACATTTTTTTAAAGACACTTTACTAAATAGGCCTATGTAAATGCAACTCATAAAGACAATCATGCTTCGTTGTACATTTATGGAGTATTTTAGTAGATGTTGGTTTATTGCCCATGTCGCTGGTGAATTTGCTGGTCATTGCTGTTCTTTGGACCTTCTGGCTGAAAGTGATCGTCGGGCACAGAGACCTGTCACTCAACCACAGACTAACGGAGCAGTGGTTGTCTGACTCCCTTCGCCTTGGCCCTAAAGTCGCTCTCTGAACTGTCCAGTGAAACAGTGGAAGAGAGTAGGTACTATCATGAATATGAACGGCTAAGATGTATACCACTATAAACCTACTATAGTATTAGCTTATATTCTGTCTTATTGTGCTATTATCAATGTATAACAGCTGTACATTAAAGGCCTGTTCTTATGTAATGCGGTCGTTGGAGTAGAAGCAGCACCTTTATCTCAACCACCCACATGCTCTCCATCCTCCCTTGTTGTATAGGATGGATTAAAACACACGGCAGAGGTTTCCCTGTGTCTGCCGCCACTACGATATGCTCGCTCCACTTATTTTTCCTAGTCCGGTTGCTAAGCGATGGCTCTCCTCGTGAAACTGAAATCCCATGAAATCTCTGAAATCCCATCCCTGCAGCCAAAGTGAGAATCCCATCTCTACATTCACCGTCTCTGCTGGACGGACCTGCTGCTCCCCGAAGGACCTCCGCACACACAACACCGGGCTCGTGTGCGAAAGGGGAGGCGGGAAACCAATGGCGCGGGCAGGTGTGTGTATGATTTAGGAGCTGCTTTATGGCGGGTCAAAGAGCTGTCATGATCATCAGTGATCCGCAGCATCGTTCATGAACAACGTTGTAACGTAAAAAGCTATTTGCAAACATGATTTACTTTGCACCCTTTCACCTGGTTTGAGTGGACTCCGACCCCCGCCACACACACACACACACACACACACACACACACACACACACACACACACACACACACACACACACACACACACACACACACACACACACACACACACACACACACACACACACACACACCAAAACAGCATCGAAAATGGGACAATTCAAAATGGCACTGCTCTCAGTCCGGTCCAGACGTTATCGCCGCACGGACGCACACATCACTGATGTTGGCCTGTCCTGTAGATTGATTAGCCTACCTATATGTGCATAACCTAGAACACCTAGTCAAGGTCAAATACACGCACCTCAACAAGTATAAAGACTGAGCGAGATGCGATTCATTAGTAAGTCACTGGAATACTAATAAAGCCTCGTTGGGTTGTCGACTTAAATTCGGACAGGATTTGGCGCGACATCGATCTTCAAGATGTTGCCTCTTATTTTACATAGCGAACACGGGTCCAGCTCGTCCAACACGTTCCCCACAGCATCTTCCCGTCAGCCACAGACAGTTTAATATGTTGCCTAGCGAATTTGAAGTTGAATTGAAAAGAAAATGCAATTGGCACTGTCTAATTCCTCGATTCCCTATGCCCTGTTAGAAAATGGAGCAAATAGATCTCACCTGGATGCCGGGAGGTTGAGATGCACCCCAGCAGCGAGGCGGCTATCCACAGAAGTAAAGGCTCTCTTCTCAGGCACTATGCAGCAGCATCCCTGCGCGCGAACACACGCGGAATCACAGGAAATCAAGCAGAGAGACAGTGCGTAAAATCATGACGCAGAAATTCCCCGGCCGATACAAACGGGTTCAATAACGGTCGTTTTTTTATGTTTTACTTATTGGTGAGAAAAATTACGATTGTTGTAAATACATAAGCACTTCTGACCTCTTCTGTTGTTTTACTCGCTGAAAAGTCTGAATACACCTTGGGTTTCCACGTGGTAATGCTTTTGTTTTGGGCTAATCGAGCCCCCCCCCCCCCCCCCCACCCCCCCCCCCCCCATGGGTGCGAAAATTACTATGGCGAAGTCACGACCCGGTCTGACGCAGGTTTGAGTCATCCAGTGTCGCGTACGTCAGCAGCGATGCTCAGGGTTCACAACATCTGAAGTGTTCCCAGGACGATAATGCACTTACAGGTTGTATAATCCAGGTAGAATCAGTTGTTAGTCAAGATAATGCAGACCAATCATGCTTTCCAATCATAATCATTGGTTTGGACTGAGTTTACTTTGTATATTCGACATGAATCTGATGTTTTATACTCAATTATATAGGCTTATCATAAAGGTAATTTAAGGTATTTTATGCAAAATGTCCGCATTTCCTTCTTATCGTCATGAGATGTCATGAGATGAAGTTGAAGTTGACAGTGGCATAAGTAGAACATCAATGGCCCGGTGCAATACTTGTTATGGCCTCCCATATTACCCAACAACAATGTATTCAAAAAATAAATATATTGGTCAAATTCCAATTTGAACAAATACTTACATAAAATGAGTGTGGGTTACTTAAAAAAATAATAATAATAATTTTGATTCACGTTCCGATAATTCACGTTCGATAATATTCCATCTCTCTCAAAGGCATAACCAGTGTAACGTTGCCCTACAATTGTAGCCACATCATTTCATGTCACCATGGTTTCTACAATGTGAAGCAAAACAAGGCTTTCTTGAAGGCTAGACTTTATTACAGCACTGTAGCCCCCGGTAGGAGCTTGTGATTGAAATGGATGCTGATTTCACAAAGAGCCGTGTGTTGCACCACTATTCCATCCTTATTTAAATTTTTTGGCATAGTATTCATATTTTTGAAACTTAATTTAAAAATAAACTGAAACTTAATTCATTGCCCTAAGGATGCAACATCAATCTGCAGAAGTCAATAAACTGCAATCATTGATGAATGAAAAGTATAAGCTACCCTTGATTAAGTTGCATGGCCTTGAGTTTTGTAACTGAACGACATTTGGGAATAATGTGTTTGAAGAGGGAATTATATCTTCTGTTGCAGCAGTGGGTCTAAAAAAACGTATGCGGATAAAAATAGTTTTTACCTATTAGTTAGACATTCATATATTCCTATACTATATGGAACAAAACAGATTGACATCATATTTAACCTTTTTAGCTTTTCATTAAATACATAATTTATTCAATATTAACATGCAACATAGCACATTTATGTAACAGCACCCACACAATCGTTTTCTTATTACAATTTTAAATTCAAATTGAATTATTTTATATATGGATTCATTTTTTTGTTCTTGGCTAGGGTTTTCAGGTGATGTGATTGGCTGGGGTTTTCAAGAGATATAATTGGCTGGGTTTTCGAGAGATGGAATTGGCTGGGGTTTTCGAGAGATGGAATTGGCTGGGGTTTTCGAGTGATTGGACAGGCTGGGGTTTTCGAGTGATCGGATTGGCAGCAGTTTTCAACGATCAAACTGGCATTTATTTTTTCCGAGCGATAGGACTGGCTGGGGTTTTCGAACGATCTGACAATTTTTCACCTATTGTAGGCCTATAGAAACAGTCAGTGCGTTTACATGACACTCAAGGAAGTCGAATTATTGGCTTAGTCCAACTATGATTGGATTATTAAGATGCATGTATACACCTTAGTCGAGCTAAAATCGAATCGAATTGGGTTACTCATAGTCATAATACGGAGTCGAATTGGATTATGCGTTGACTTGCGTTCTGCGCATGCTTGAGATCTTTTCCCGGGGCCGTGAGCCGGAAGTAGAAGGAGACGATAGTTGTGTTGTTGTTGTCGCCGTCGGAAAACGAGAAACGGCGATTTATTTAAAATGGTGGCGCAGAAGATGGAGGAAGCCGGTGAATGTAAGCCGGAATTGTGTCCCGGTCGTGGGAGCGCGCATGGCATGCATTCATTAAAGGTGGAAGCACATAGACACTACGCTTCTATTTCACCCAAGGCTGAATTAAAAGTACATGTTTTTCTAAATGTGGGTCATCAACGAGGTTGTAAAGTAGTAACTTCAGGCACATCTGTCAAAATAAATGTTTTTTTCTCCCGACGTGTTTACAATCTTTATTCATTCATTGCGCCGCGGCGGGGAATGCCGTATACGGACGGGCAGCGGAGGGGCTGCTCCGGCGGGAGAAAGATGTTTTCAGTATACAGCTGTCAACTCACTTCGGATAGGCGATTTACTTAAAAAGCTGGTGCAGAAGATGGAGGAAGCCGGTGTCGTTCCAATGTAGTTACTCCAATGTAGTTAGGTATCATCATCAACATGCATTCAGTACACTATGCTTCTATTTCACCCAAGGCTGAATTAAAAGTACATGTTTTTCTAAATGTTTCTCATCAACAAGGTTGTAAAATAACTACAATCTTTATTCATTCATTGCGCCGCGGCCGAACTGACGGGGGTATTCTCTGATATTATGAATCTTACAGACTGCGTCGCCCATGGGAGAAAAGGAATTGAGGGAAATTAACTTTGGCTTTGACTCTCTGAAGTCCAAATTGAAACGAACATGGAGGAGAAAGCGATGTTTCAGCAGACAGCTGTCAGTTCACTTCGGGTCCATATCATTTCTCTGACGCTCCATTGTTCCGACCTCTCAGTCGTATGTGGACTCCTCCGCCGGCAGAGCAGCCAGAGGAGTCTGCATACGACCAAGAGGTCGGAACAATGGAGCGTCGGGGAAATTATATGGACCCGAAGTGAACTGACAGCTACTGAAAACATCTTTCTCGAATGCCGCCGAGTTTGTTGTTGCTGGTGACGTAAAGAGGTCAACCGGTGGCTCTATTACCACTAGTTGAAATGGACACAGCGCCACCTATCGTACCGGGGCAAGACACTCTTCGGCCAATGAATCGATTTACTCACCGCCATACATAGTAGTCGAACTATGGCTTTAATTGGATTAAGCTGTGCATGTAAACGTACTGATTGAGAGGGATGCTGCTGCCCGACGGCTTTGCTCAGAATCCCTGTCTCTTCTTCACAACATCAACTAAGGCTTTTGTTATTGTTTTGATTGAGAGACCCCTAGTGGCAGAAATGACAAATATACCTTTAAATGTGATCAGCATGGATGTTGTGGATGCCATCGTTCATTTTGAAGGTGGGATTAAATAATAGACTTACTAAAACTAGGGCTAAGTATCACGATAGTAACAGGGAAAATTTGTCACAGGAAATTGCCTTGAAGGAACAAAACTAATCAAACATCTAATCAAATCAACATATGATACAAACAAGTACAAAACATCAGGACTAGTATTAATTTGGACATAATACTTTTTTCATATGGCAGGCTTCTTGCAACACCATTTGTGTCCATCAAACAAGTCTGGAAAGTCAATATGTGGCAGTCCTCCAGAAAGCTATTATGTATAATTAACGGATTACCTCTAATTGATTTGAAACCAATGCAAAGATATGGCATTGCTATTTTGTTCTATACAAAATGTATAACCCTAGCTTTCTATTGGTTTAAGTACAAATCTGCATTAACAAACCCACTGTTTACTTATTTTTCTGTAAATGCCTCTCCCTGGTCTATTATGTGTTCTTAAAGCACACACACACACACACAGGCACACACACACACACACACACACACACAGGAGCTCTGTGTCGTGTGACGATATGAATGCACAATCAGACGCTGTCTCCTCACATTCTTTGCTCATGTGACTCACTTTTCCAAAGGCTGACTGCTGGGATCAGTTGCCATGGCAACTACTGATCACATGACTGTTACTCATGTTTTAAGTCCAACCACCCCCCCTTGCCCTCCCCTCTAAACACACACACACACACACACACACCTTATTTTATTTATCCATGTGCATAGTACTGTATAGTGCTGTGGTGAAGAGGTGAGTGCAGAGTCCCACACTGTATTTAATACACAGCGATGATGCGGAGGCCGCTTGCCGTGGCTCAGTGTAATGAGCTTCATCGTCAGCAGTGTGTGTCCCTCAGCCTATCAGCACCTCATTGTGTTTCATTGAGCCTTTTTGTTATGCAAGCAGGGGATGAAACATTTCTGCCTCCAGCCATACCGGTCAGTCAACTGCAGTATGAATCACCTGAATCACGCAGGAAGTGAGAGATCACAATTCATCATTCTCACAGGGAAACATCCTCTATGCAGCGGACAGGGACTGTAAGGATTCCAGACCATGGGAAGAGAAATAACGTTGACACGAGACATTAACATTACTTGACATGCCCCCACTCACTCTCTCACTGCTCTCCTATGTAATATATATATATATTAGGCTCTATATACAGAGCCTAGGCCGGAAACCAGCAGCCGCAAGGGGCACATTATTTCAGTTTCGTTAAGGAATTATTGCACCGAGGAAAGATCTTTGCGCGAGTGGATGAAGCATTCAGAAAAGGAAGTGTATTTCTACAGTGGCCAGCCTACAAGGGATTTGATTTGAAATTTTCTAACTTTATCTTTTAACATTTTTTGTATAGTTTTCTACTGCTGGCTGAGAATTAAGCGCAAAGAGATCCCCGCCTACGTCAACATGATTGGTCGCAGGCAGTAGATACAAAAGAATATTGTAGAAAACTGCTTAAATGGGAACGTTAATTTGATCTTTCAGATGTTGCAATATCAAGGCATACGGTGGATGTCGACGTTATAACACCAGACAGGTGTTATTGTCACAGTCGATATCATCCTTTCTTTTTGTTGTCTTATTTCCACCTCATTAGTTCATTATGTTCACCTGTGATCTACCTTGTCTATTTCCGGCCCCTTCCATGTGTCCATGTTCAGATTTCTGTCTTCAGTTGTGGTAGCTCGATGTCCGGGTAATCCGTCCTGTTCTCCTTTAATCCCAGTTTTCAAGTTTGTTTATTGTCACCCAGTTTTCCTCGTATAGTTTCCAGTTGTTAGTTTTGCCCGTTCTCTGGTCGGTTTGTTCTGGTTTTTTAACCGTGGCGGTTTGTGGAACTGTGTTTTGTGTTACAAATCCTTTTTTTAGTCACCTCTGACTTCACATCTGCATTTGGGTCCTTTCCAAAGTGTTCCTGCTGTGCTACTGGGCCGGGGTCTTGTAAGTTATACCTGGAACCTCGGGAGGGCAACGTTTCCAGGCTGCAGGTTCAATGCTGTGACAATGGCAGCCATTCCTCCTCCATCCCCCCTCCTCCCCCTCTCAGATGAAAACATGGTACAGTCTCAACTCCCATTAATGTGCTGCCACTTCCCCCTGCCCCATCCCCCCCATCCCCCCCTATCCTCCCCTATCCTCCTCAGGGCAAGAGACTGGAAAAGAAGCTGTGAGACGGAGGTTAATACCTCTGTGGTTTCCTCCTGTTTCTCCAGTGTATGAATAGACACACACACACACACACACACACACACACACACACACACACACACACACACACCAGGGACTGCCTCACTCTGTACTGACACATAACTACCATGTTCCACTTGCCTGCTCACCACCCAGCACCCCATCACCATGGACATTGCTCATTTACATGTTATTCAAAAGGTTTGGTTGTAATCCCACTACATCTATTATGGCACACGTTAGACTTTTAGCCCTCCTTAGAAGGAGGGATCCCTTCTGTGCATTCCTTCTCAAGATTTCCTTCTTGTTAATCAAGGGGGTTTGTCTGTCCATTTGGGGGCTAGGGTAAGGGGGTTATACATATGTGGCCTAAAAACCCAGTAGTCACAGGTACAGGCTTAAATGGCTTTATTGGTCATATATTTATAATTTGTACTATATGTATAGTACAAATTTTCCCCTAGTGCCCTCTGGGTGTTCCTCACTTCAACAACACGACATAATGAACGGATGGAACCATTTGGTACACTATTAAGAAAAAATATTTATGCTCGAGCAAAAGTTTTGAAAAAAGTGTTCAGTGCTCCAATGCCCAAGGCGAGACGATGGTTTGTGATTCACCCCCCAGACTCTCAGCCGGCTCCCAGTTTATCACCCAATCTCTCTGTTGTGGTGATAAGGAGCCCCATTAGGCCCCGATCCCTGACACTCAGAGTCATCGCCGAAGGCATTAGCTGTTAAAAGAGCATTGACACCAGCGACAAGCAGAAGCCAGCCGGCACTAATCGATTGACCACCAGCCACAGTAGTTTGCCACTCTTTGGGGCCAAATCCTGTCATATATGGGCATGATGAGCACTTGGGTGGTCATAAAGTGGAGAAAAGAACAACAAGCCATTGAAAGATAACTCTTTTACCCCTCCATTGGGTTGCTACTGACGTAGGATGAACGTCTAAGAAACACATAACTAACCAAGTGGATTGGGTTTTAACCTCGTTGAGTTGACAGTCTTTGTCTCCCCCTGTCAACCACATGAAATTACAAGCCATTAAATTTGAAGTCCTAAAATACCTTTCTCAACAGTATGTAGCATCATCCTTCATAATTCAGAGAGCAACAAGGAAATTCATCTTCTTTCTTATGTAAGTCTTCCTCCTTGTCATTTAATGATCCTGCTTTTACCAGATTTCTAAAACAAAAGAACAGACACGTGCATGCAGTTGTGAAGGTCAGACCACCGCTGTCCCATGCAGACTATTTCTGATCTCTGCGATATATTTTCTCTTTGGATCCCCGTTGAATGCAAATGCAGTGTGTGTGTGTGTGTGTGTGTGTGTGTGTGTGTGTGTGTGTGTGTGTGTTCACACTACACAAACACACATTGTCAGCACTGGCTGTGTGGGCATCAGGAGGAGAAGGGAAGGCGTATGGCACAGACAGCCGCTGTCTACTACCGCCACATCATTCGTAGACTCATAGCCTCTGGAAAACGTTGCATATTCTAGAGAGACATACAGTATTTCAAAGAGAAGAAGGACTAGTGTGGTTAGGCTCAGGTCCAATGTGTTCTGATCTTCTTAGATCTTATTCACAATAACCCTTCCCTGGAAGAGAGATTCAACCTCTATTTTCTGTTGAAATGTTTATCAATTTTTAATTTAATCAGCTGTCACATTATCAAGTGTTGTCCACAATCAGAGTAGTCTAGCCATCTATGGAGCTATGGAGCGAGCTCATTGGCCGCCATTATGTTCTCTATGCTCGCCAGAGGACCAGATGGTCATCTCAACCCATGCTGTTCAATATTGTAGAAAAACCCACGATCAATAGGCTATTATTTCGTTGAGCGCTTGTTTGTCCATCGTCATTGTGCATAATCAGAAGCAATTGTTATGTGCATGTTGGTATTAATGGGCGAGTGCTCGAGTCATTATGCTCTGATGGAGATGAAGACAAACACTGATGCAAAGGCCTGCGTTCGTGATCAGTCCATCTAAAGAGCTAAGTGGTTCATTATTGCATATTACTGTAAAACGTTCAGCACAAACAATCCAGTAATGTTTTCCACATGTTCACTCCTTTTAATTATGTTTGAAAATCGTTATGTCTTTGCCAAACAGTGGAATAACCAAACCATCTAGGATGAATTCCAAATGAAGCAAGTTAACATGACACTTTTTAACACAATTAACTCCATTCATTTTCTGCATTACTTTTACACAAAATGGTGACCTTTTGGATGTTAGGATGCCAACCGTTCTCCACAAAACCTGTTCCCTGAAGTGTAAAGCTGACTTATACAAAGTGACTTGTGGCAGGACCGCCTTTGTAGTATAACAATAACATGCTTGTACCCTTGCTGCAGGCCACTTTTCATCCTGTCAACTGAGATATGTTTTATTGAAAAACAAAGGACAGGGTAAAACAACAAGATCTAACGGAAGATACGTCATCAGTCCCACAGTAACAGTAGCACACTGTGTGTATTCTTAATGAAGGTAAACCAACCACGAGCCACTATATAAATGAGCAGGTTGTCTCTCTATACCTATTCATGGATCAGAACAAATTGATCATATAATTCAGTAATCAGTAAGATTTTTTTTTTGCCCTTGTGGCAACAACCATTTCTCCATCCATCCATCCACTTCATCCATCCACTTCATCCACTGTTCATCATTCACTTCACACACAGCAGAAAGTGCTCCATCCCCTCCCAATGATGTCCAGATTGTGGTGAGTTTGATATTGGTGTGCCCTCTGCTGGTTGGAATTGTAGCAACATAACACGCAGCAGACAGCGCCACTTAAATGATGTACTTTTCCAGCATACGTTCCAGATGCTAATGTTTCAGGGTGGATGAGCTAAACATTTCCCATATAAATGTAGAGCTTTTTGCATTTTACTTAGAATTTCCTTTAATCCATGGTGGTCATAGTAGCCATTCCCAACCATTCCGTGTGTGTGTGTGTGTGTGTGTGTCTGTGTGTGTGTGTGAGTGTGTGTGCTTGTGATTAGCATGGTAATCCCGTCACTCAGTCCTGCTGGCGACGCCGGCTGCTGAGCTTTCGTGCAAGAGCATGGACTACAGCACCATCTGGGCTGCAAGAGAGAGACAGAGACCGAGAGAGGGAAAAAGACAGAGAGACAGAGACGGAAAGAGAGAGCGAGTGGAAGACAGACGCATGGCAGGTCACATGTGCCCATGCAGTGTATACAGGCTGTGTGTTATAGTCTTGGCTGTCTTCATGTGTGCATGCATGTGCCTGCACGTGCATGCATGTGCCTGCACGGAGCTCTCTCTCACACACACACACACACACACACACACACACACCCCCCCCCCCCCACACACACACACACACACACACACACACACACACACACACACACACACACACCACATCACATACTGTACCTGATTCATGGGTGCAGTACGTTCTTTGAAAGCGTTGTTCTGCTGATTCAAGTGTTTCTCCATGTTGTCGGACCGGCCGCTGAACAGGAAGTCTCCGGGGGGGCGTGGAGGCTCAGGAAGCAGCCTGGATACCTGCCCCCCCGGTGCGGCTCCGTCCGCCCTGCCACACTCAGATTCATGGCTTCATCGGTAACAAGGCCGGCCGCTACACTCATGAATCATTTCAGAAGCTGCTCATAGACGCCCTCATGTGGAGTTTGGCCGCGTGCCAACAGCTCTGTCTGTCTGTATGTTTCCTCTCCCGGTTTTTCTCCCTCTCTCCCTCGCTCTCTTCCTCTCTCGTAACGATTGCAGTCTCTCATTCTCTCTCTCTTCCTCTGTTTTTTTTCCACATCCCCTTTCTAACTCTTTCTTTCCATACTTTCTCACTCGCTCTCCTACTGGCTCCTACTGTATCTCAGCCTCTCTCTCTCTCTCTCTCTCTATAGATTTTATAAATGACCAGGGCTCCGCCATCACACACGCCTCCCTCCCTCCTCACCTCTCTCTGTCCTTCTGATCTCTTGATTCTTTCCCACCCCGATGGACTATCGATTCAGAGTGCGACGATGTCTTTTTCCGGCATAGCGCTGCCTGTCTTCAATACTAGCCCATCTCCACTCTTCTGCAGCCTTCAATACTAGCCCATTGCCTCTCTGCTGCTGTCTTCAATACTAGCCCATTGCCTCTCTGCTGTCTTCAATACTAGCCCACCGCCTCTCTGCTGCTGTCTTCAATACAAGTACATTACTGGACTTGTATTGCATGTTCTGCCATGCAGGAAGAGAAAGCCCCCTGCAAGACACATATTAAAACACATTTCACACAGGCGTCCTTTTCAAGCTGACAGTTCAAATGACTCACGGTGTGCTCTGTCTTCCAGCCACAGAGCAGAGGCCTGGAAGGTCAACGCAATCTTGCCTGAGTTAGAAGCAGCCTTCACAACCGTGACAAGTGGCAACAGTCGGCCATTACAACCCCACCAAACAACCCAGCGCCGACTTTAAATGACCCGGTCATTCAATCACATGGCTACAGTCACAGCTCCATAAATACTGCCTCTGCTCTCTGGGCCTCGGCGGCCATTAATGAGCAAGGCCGTTGCCATATTTTCAAAGGGGCGCTCCTTTGTCTATTGAAGTACAACAAGGCAACAGTGACCCGAGCTCTGCTTCAGACAGCCGGGAAAACAAATGCTTATCATAAGAGGCTGGGGGTAATAGACTGTATTTTACCAGCTCCACGCAGCTCAGCTCCTGGAGGGGTTGTGGGGGTGGGGGCGGGGAATCAAAGCTGGTTTCCATGCATTGAAGTCACATATGTGGCAGGCCGTATTTCTCCTCTCGATAAAGCTGTAGTCGTGTCGCCGTAGTGCCAGGGCGTAGCGGTGACCCCATGGTGACTCGAGGGCAGGGGGAGGTCAGGCTTAAACTGCATGAAGTGTCTGTGATACATGGGATGCTTCTCCACACTTTATCTCACAGTGCAGAGTACTGCAGGGAGGAAGGTAGGCTGGATACGATTCTCTGCAGGGAAATATGAGACGTTTCTCGATGGCCCATCAGTGTTGATAATAAGTGATAATCACAGGGAAGTAGCAACACAACAGAGATGAGTAACTGCTACAGCACTATGCAAGCTGCAGTGATACAACTACATGGCCTGAGCGCATCAACAAGGACTGCTTTCACATGACGTAACGTATGATCTCCACTAGAGGGTGTAAAGAGTAGCATAGTTGTGGTCCATGCAAATCCAGCATCCATACAGACTTGATGGTGCATTTAAATTGGCATGTGGTGTAAAATTCGAAGATTTGAAACTCAGAGGTATTCAACTCCGCTGAATCA